>NW_027641077.1:0-60000 GCF_949752795.1 Hyperoodon ampullatus
GGATCACATTGCTTCCTGCCCTTGTCATCACAATGCTCCATGTTCCTTGAAATCAAAATGATCCAAGACCTCTGTCCTCACAATCCTCCAAACCCTTGTGATCACAATGTTCCATAACACTTGTCATCACAACGCTCCATGATGCCTTTCATCACAATACTCCATGCCCTTTTCATCACAATGCTCCATGACCTTTGTCATCATAATTTTCAATACACTTGTCATCACAATGCTCCCTGACACTTGTCGTCA
The DNA here is from genome assembly GCF_949752795.1 of Hyperoodon ampullatus. Lineage (NCBI taxonomy): Eukaryota > Metazoa > Chordata > Mammalia > Artiodactyla > Ziphiidae > Hyperoodon > Hyperoodon ampullatus. The sequence continues at coordinate 253 of NW_027641077.1, forward strand.
GAATGCTCCTTGAAACCTGTCACGAAAAGGCTCCATGCCTTTTTCATCACAAAGCCCCATGCCGTTTTCATCACAATGCTCCATGCCAATGTCATCAAATTACTCCACAAGCTTGTCATCAGAATGCTCCCTGACCCTTGTCATCACAATGCTCCAAGCCATTGTCATCACAATGCTCCATTACCTTTGTCATCAGAATCCTCCATGACACTTGGCAACACAATGCTCCATGCCATTGTCATCACAATGGGCCATTACATATGTCATCACAATGCTCCCTGACACCTGTCTTCACAATACTGCATGACCTGGTCATCACAGTGCTCCATGCCCTTGTCATCACAATGCGCCATTCCAACTGTCATCGCAATAATCCATGAAACTTATGAGACCAATGCTCCATGCCCTTGTCATCACAATGTTCCATACCCTTCTTATCACAATGCTCCACGACCCCTGTCATCACAATTCTCCGTGACTCCAGTCATCACAATGCTTCATGACCTTTGTCATCACAATTGTCCATGCCCTCCTCATCTACAGTCTCTGTGACTTTTTAACCACAATGCTCCATGAACTTTTCATCACAATGCTCTTTGACCCTTGTCATCACAATGCTCTATGCCTTTCTCAGCACAATGCTCCATGACCCTTGTCATCACAATGCGCCATGCGCTTGTCATCACAGTGCTCCACAATCTTGTCATCACAATGCTCTATAAACCTTGTCATCACAATGCTCCATGCACTTCTCATCAAAATGCTCTCTCACCACTGATATCACAATGTTACATCACTATTCATCACAATACTCCCTCACCCCTGTCATCACAATGTTCCATGACTCCTGTCATCACAATTCTACATGCACTTATCATCACAATGTTCGATGACCCCTGACATCACAATGTTCCATAACCCCTGTCATCAAAATGCTCCATGAACCATTTCATCAAAATGCTCAATGACCCCTGACATCACAATGTTCCATAACCCCTGTCATCAAAATGTTGCATGACCCTTTTTATCAAATTGTTCCATGACCCTGTCATCACAATGCTCCCTGCCCTTCTCATCACAATGCACCACGCCCTTGTCATCAAAATGCTCCATGACCTTTGTCATCACAAAGATCCATGACCCTTTGCATCACAATGCTCCATGTCATGGTCATCACAATGCTCCATGAACGCTCTCATCACATTGCTCCATGCCATTGTCATCACAATGCTACCTGACACATGTCATCAGAATGCTCCATGGCCTTCTCATCACAATGCTCCATGCCCTTGCCATCACAATGCTCCATTACACCTGTGATAACAATGCTCCATTACCCCTGCCATCACGATGTTCCATGGCCTTGTCATTACAAGGCTCCATGACCCTTCTCATCACAATGCTCCAAGACCCCTGTAATCACAATGCTCCATGCCCCTTTTCATCTCAATGATCCATGAACCCTGTCATCATAATGCACCATGCCCATCATCATAATGCTTCATGCTATTGTCATCACAATGAAATCAAAATGATCCATGACCTCTGTCATCACAATGCTCCAAACCCTTGTGATCACAATGTTCCATAATACTTGTCATCACAACGCCCCATGATGCTGGTCATCACAATTATCCATGGACTTCTCATCACAATGCTCCATGACCCTTGTCATCACAATTCTCAATACACTTGTCATCACAATGCTCCCTGACACCTGTCGTCAGTATGCTCATTGAACCCTGTCATGACAAGTCTCCATGCCTTTTTCATCACAGTGATCCATGCCCTTTTCATCACAATGCTCCATGCCATTGTCATCACAATACTCCACAAGCTTGTCATCAGAATGCTCCGTGACACTTGTCATCACAATGATCCATGACCCCTGTCGTCACAATGCTCCATGACACCTGTCATCACAATGCTCCATGCCCCTTGTCATTACAGTGTTCCATGATGCTCGTCATCACAATTATCCATGGTCTTCTCATCACAGTGCTCCACGGTCTTGCCATCACAATGCTCCATGCCCTGGTTATAACAATGCACTATGTCCCTTGTCATCACAATTCTCCACGTCCTTGTCATCACAGTGCTCCATGACAGTTCTCATCACTATGTTACATGCTCTTGTCATCACAATTCTCCATGCACTTGTCATCGCATTGCCCCATGACCCCTGTCATAGCAAGCTCCATGCCTTTGTTATCACAATGCTTCACGACCTTTTCATCAAAATTCTCACTGCCCGTTGTCATCACAATGCTCCATGCCCTTGTCATCACAATGATCCAAGCCCTTGTCATCACAATGCTCCATTACCTTTGTCATCACAATCCTCCATAACACTTGGCATCACAATGCTCCATGCCATTCTCATCACAATGGACCATGAAATATGTCATCACAATGCTCCCTGACACCTGTCTTCACAATACTCCATGACCTTGTCTTCACAATGCTCCATGACCTTGTCATCACAATGTGCCATGCCCACTGTCAACACAATTATCCATGAAACTTGTCAGACCAATGCCCTATGCCCCTGTCATCACAAAGCTCCATGCCCTTGTCATCACAATGCTCCATGACCCCAGTCACCACAATTCTCCATGACTCCAGTCTTCACAAGGCTTCATGACCTGTGTCATCACAATGGTCCATGCCCTCATCATCACAAGGCTCTGTGAACTTTGTCACCACAATGCTCCATGAACTTTTCATCACAATGCTCCGTGACACTTGTCATCACAATGCTCCGTGCCTTTGTCAACTCAATACTCCATGACCCTTGTCATCACAATGCTCCACAACCTTATCATCACAATGCTCCATAAAGATTGTCATCACAATGCTCCATGCACTTCTTATAAAAATGCTCTCTCACCACTGATATCAACATGTTCCCTCACTAGTCATCACAATACACCCACTCCCCTGTCATCACAATGGTCCTTAAACCCTGTCATGGAAATGTTCCATGACCCTTGACATCTCAATGTTCCATAACCCCTGTCATCAAAATGTTCCATGACACTTTTCATCAAATTGCTCCATGACCCTGTTATCACAATGCTCCCTGCCCTACACAACAGAATGCACCACACCTCTTGTCATCAAAATGCTCCATGACCTTTGTCATCACAAAGCTCCATGACCCTTGGCATCACAATGCTGCATGCCATTGTCATCACAATGCTCCATGAAACTTCTCATCACATTGTTCCATGCCCTTGTCATCACAGGCTACATGATGCTTTTCATCACAATGCTCGATGCCATTCTTATCACAATGCTCCATGCGCTTGTCATTACAATCCTCCATGACCCATGTATCACAGTGTTCCATGCCCTGGTCATCACAATGCTCCATGACCCCTGTCATAAAAATGCTCCATGACCACTGCCATCACAATGTTCCACGGCCTTGTCATCACAATGCTCCATGCCCTTGTCATCACAAAGCTCCATGACGCATGTCATCAGAATTCTCCATGGCCTTCTCATTCACGATGCTCCATGCCCTTGTCATCACAATGCTCCAAGACTCCTGTAATCACAATGCTCCATGCCCCTTTTCATCTCAATGCTCCATGAACCCTGTCATCACAATGCAGCATGCCCATCATCATAATGCTTCAGGCTATTGTCATCACAATGAAATCAAAATGCCCCATGACCTCTGTCATCACAATGCTCCAAATCCTTCTGATCAAAATGTTCCATAACACTTATCATCACAACGCCCCATGACGCTCGTCATCACAATTATCCATCGTCTTCTCATCACAATGCTCCATGACCTTTGTCATCACAATGCTCAATACCCTTGTCATCACAATGCTCCCTGACACTTGTCGTCAGTATGCTCCTTGAACCCTGTCATGACCAGGCTCCATGCCTTTTTCATCACAATGATCCATGCCCTTTTCATCACAGTGCTCCAAGACCCCTGAAAACACAATGCTCCATGCCCTTGTCCTCACAAAGCTCCATGATGCATGTCATCAGAACGCTCCATGGCCTTCTCATCCCAATGCTCCATGCCCTTGTCACCACAATGCTCCAAGACCTCTGTAATCACAATGCTGCATGCCCCTTTTCCTCAGAATGCCCCATGAGACATGTCATCACAAGGCTCCATGGTCTTCTCATCACAATGCTCCAGTACCTTGTCATCACAATGCTCCATGACGCCTCTCATCACAATACTCCATGAACATTTTCAGCCCAATGGTCCATGACCTTCTCATCACAATGCTCCCTGACCCCTGTCATCACAATGCTCCATGACCACTGTCATCACAACGCTCCATGAACCCTGACGACACAATGATCCGGGACTCTTGTCATCAAAATGCTCCATGAACCTTGTCATCACAATGATCCATGCTCTTGTCATCCCAATGCTCCATGACCCCTGTAATCACAATGCTCCATGACGCTTGTCATCAAAGTGCTCCATGAACCTTGTCATCACAATGCTCCTTGCCTTTGTCAGCAAAATGCTACATAATCTTGTCATCACAATGCTCCATGCGCTTGTCATCACAATCCTCCATGACCCTTGGGATCACATTGCTTCATGCCCTTGTCATCTCGCTCTTGCCTTTCTGGTTTTTACAGATATACAGATGTCCCTTTCGGCCGGTGGGAAGTGACAATTCTTTGTAGTGTGGATTTGCATTGCATGCTTGCTTCATTGGCCAGAAAGGACGTATGCGTTTTCTCCTGAATATATTCAGGGGAAAAGGCATACGCCCTTTTTGGCCAAGTGCATCACCGTCCAAGTTGGGATGCTTTTTCTGTGCTTCAAAGGCGATTCCAATTTACCTCTTGAAATATGTTTTGTGCAATTCTGCCTCATTTTCAAGTCCGCTTCATTGCCTTCCCTCAACAGATTTCTGGAAGAGAGTAGTCCTTTATAACTCTGCAGGTTTTTGAATTGCTGGGCCCCTGAGCTCCAATTTTCAAATCCCATTTTTGTGAGCTGGCCGCAAATCCACAATTTTGCTTCAGGACCTATACTGGTTCCAGGGGTGGCTTTATTGGTTCCCTGTGGGTGGCTGAGGCTTTGGTTAATTCTTCTTCCTGACGGGAAATTAGAGTGACATGTGCCCGTCCAAATGCCTACATCTACTCTCTGATTGGCTCTCCCTCTTCCCTTTCATCATCTGCACAAATAGCAAACTGTGCGAACCAGGAGGTTATAGGGGCTGACTCTCCTAAGTTGGGAGATTGATAGTAAAGCAGTTGGAATGCCAAAGTGGAGCACAAGGAGAGGAAAAATTAGGAGAGTTTTAGAAACCTTTCGCCATCACAGGGTGTCCATTCTCTAGGTTTCCCATACATGTTATAACTGTAGTGATATTCCCTTCTACCTGGAGATTTGGGACCCATGGAATGGTGGCATGCATTACTACTTTAAAGGTTCTGCATTTTCTCTCCCAATCTCACCAGTCCTCTCAGTCCCAAGTGTCCAGCCTTATGTCTCATCCAGCTGTCTTTGCAGATAGGGTCATTCCAGGTTTCATTAGAACCCCTGAAGGAATTGTGTAAGAATTTTGCTGTTTTTTGGTTTTGTTTTTGAAATTCATTTTTATTATGGGGTTGAGCTGGTTTTCACTGACCTGTTTATGCCAGTCTAGACACAATTGATTTCCTTACGGAGACATATGAATACATAGGTTTTAAGATTCTTACTAGTCAGATATATTCCTCGGCGGGGAATAGGGGTGTTGAGTCCCATTCACTGAGGAAGGTGTAGGTCTTGTCTATTCTGTATTTGGTTTATGGAATGGTACCTGTGCTAATATCATACTCTGGTTTTATGCATCACCCCACCTCTCCATTCCCCTGAAGCAGGCATAAGAGTTTTTTTCTAAATGTGAGACTCTGTTCTCTTTCCTAATTCAGTTCATGTGTTGTGATATTGACATTCCCTCTATAAGTGATATCTTATGATAAGATTCTTTTTCTGTGTGACTAATTTCCCTTAGAATCATCATACCTAAATCCACTCATTATGCTGCTACTGGCCTTATATACACTGATTTCACGTCTGAGTGATATTCCGTTGTACAAAATTACCACAAGTTCTTTATGCATTTCTCTTTTTCCTGGGATATTTTAGGTGTACCAAAGTTGAGGTTCTTGTATGCAGAGCAGCCCTAAACTTTGGGGTGCCTGTGTCTTATTGATATTTAGTCTTCCCAAGTCATATGCCCGTGAGTTGAAGTCCCCTTTGCTTGGGGGCTTTGTATTTTAGAAGTTTTAGGAAACAGCATACACTTCTTCAGAGTGGCTCTTGGATATTTATACCCCACCCATCAGCGTGACTAGGCTCCCTGTTTTCCATGGCCTCTCCTGCATTTCTGGTTTGTACACATTTTTTGGATTGCCTTTCTGAGCAGTGGAAATTGAGACTCCTTTGTTGTGCAGATTTGCATTTCCCTCTTGCTTGGTTGGCCAAAAACTCTGCATGTGTTTTTTTCCTGAAGATATTCACGAAAAAAACGCATACACCCTTTTGCCCAAATGCATCATTTTAGAAATTCTGCTGCTTTTCATATGCTTTAAATGTGAGTACAATCTACCTTTTGAAATCTGTTTCCTGCAATTCTGCCTCTCATTCAGATCCTCTTCGTTGCCTTACCTGAATATATTTTTGGACGTTGATTATCATTTATATCTTTGCAGGTCTTTGAATTGTCTGCTCCTGAGCTCCATTTTGCAACTCGCTTTTTTTGTGAGCTGGCCGCCAAACCATTGGATTACTTCTGGCCCTATTCTGGTTCTGGGGAGGCAGGCTGAGCCTTTGGTTAATTCTTCTTCCTAATGGGAAATTAGAGTGACATGTGCCTGTCAAAAGTCCTACAGCTAATCTCTCATTGGTTCCCCCGCTTCCCATTTACCCTCTGCACAAATTGCAAACTGTGTGAAACAGGAGGTTAAAGGTGCTGATTCTCCAAGTGGGGAGATTGTTAGTAATGTGGCTGGAATGGCGAACCCCAGCACCAGGAGATCAAAAATGAGGTGCATTTTAGACACCTTTCCTGAGCACACGGTGTACATTCATCTCGGTTTCCCAGGCATGTTTTCGCTGTCAGAAGATTCCCTTGAACCTGCAGATTTGGGACCCATGGAATGGGTACCAGGCAGTATTACTTTAAAAGGTCTGCATTTCCTCACCCAGCCTCTCTAACATCTCTTAGCGTGCATAGCTTCCAGCCTTATATAATCATCCTGCTGTGGGTCTACATGTGTTCAATCCATGTTACATCGTAGCCCTTCAACAAATGTTGTAAGAATTTTTGTCTGTCTCACTGTTTTTATAAATAGTTTTAAATTTATTTTTATATTGATTACAGCTGATTTTCAAAGCTCTGTTTTTTGCTGCTGTACATCCACTTGATTCATGTACTGTGAGACAACAATAACTTCTTTTTCAGATGCTTACCAGTCATATGTATTATTTTCCAGTGACTTGAGTGGGCTGAGTGCAGTTCTTTGAGGTACCGTGTAGGCCTTGTCAGTTATTCAATTTGGTACTTGGAATGGTATCTTTGCTAATTTTAACCTCTTGGATAATACCTCACCATTCCCCACCTTTCCCATTTAGCAGCCTTATGTCTATTTTCTACATATTTGACTATGTTTCTGTTTTGTAATTTATTTCATGTGTAGCCATTTTTGATTCCACCTTTAAGTGACATCTTATGATATGTGTCTTTTTCTTTCTGACATATGTCACTTAGAATGATCGTATGTAACTCCTCCAGAGTTGTTACAACTGGCCTTATTTCATTGATTTCTGGATGAGTAATATTCCACTCTACATAAGTACCCCATCTCTTTTATCCATTTTATCCTTCCAGGGACATTTAGGTTATATCCAAGTTGAGGCCCTTTTTAACAGAGAGGTGGTAAACGTTCGGGTGCCTGTTTTCTGTCGATTTTTGTTTTTCCCAAGGTACACGCCCATGAGTGCAAGTGCCCTATGCTCTGTAGCTCATTTTTTAGATGTTTTAGCAAACACAATACACTTCTCCAGAGTGGCCGTTGGCAAATTACATTTCCACTATCAGCCTCACAGGGCTCCCTTTTCTCCTCACCCTGTCCTGCATTTCTGGTGTTTACACTTTATGTGGATGGCCCTTCTGACTGATGTGAAGTGATACATTTTGTGATATTGATTTCCAGTGCCCACCTGTTTGGTTGGATAAAAAGTGTGTATGGCCTTTACTTGAATATATTCAGAAAAAATGCATACACCCTTTTTGGCCAACTGCATCATTGGCGATGTTCAGCCCCTTTTCTTGTGCTTTAATGGGGAGTCCTTTCTACCTCTTCAAATCTGTTTCCTGCCACTCTCCCTTGCTTACAAGTCCTTTTCTATGACTTACCTCAAGACATTTTTCGACGATAGATATTTTCAACTCTGCAGTTTCATGAATTTTAGTGCCCCTGAGTTCCATTTTTCAACTTGTGTTTTTGGAAACTGGACACAAAACAGCGGGATTTCCTCTAGCCCTATTCTGTTTCCGTGGGCAATTCTAGCCTTTGATGAATTTGTATTCTGAATTGGAAATTAGAGTGGCATGTGCCTGTCCGAACACCTAAGACTTGTCTCTAAATTATTCTCATCTTTCTGCTTCATCCTCTGGACAAATTCCAAACTGTGTGCAACAGGATGTTGACGGTGCTGATATCCCCAAGTGAGGAGATTGTTAGGAAAGATGCTGGAGGGTTGAACCCGAGCACCAGGCGATGAGGAGATGAGGTGCCTTTTCCAAACTCTTTCCGATCAAACGGTGTACCATCCTCTAGGTGTGACAGGCATGTTTTAGCTGTAGGAAGGGTCCCGTGCATGTAAGGAGAACACCAGGGATTTTTCCAAATCAGTGCCTCCCCGAACCCGAAACTGGGGAATTTTTAAGCTACGGCTACACGTATGTCCTTTAAGGGCCTTGGGAAATAGGCAGAGCCCAAACTTTAGATGACTGAAATCTTCAGGGTCAGAAGCACTCACCATCGGCCTTGCTTAGGTTACATTTTATCTGTCATTGATAGATGATGTCAATAAAATTATCTATTGTTTTTCAGATTATTTCCCCTTATAGGTTATTGCAAAATATTCAGTGTAGTTCCCTGTGCTATACAGTAGTTCCTTGTTGATGATCTATTTTATACATAGCAGTGTGTATGTGTTAATCCCAAACTGTTAATTTATCCCTTCTCCTACCTTTCCCCTTTGGTAATAATAAATTATAAGATTTTATACTTCTCAGAAATGGGGGAGCTGAAAGAGAGGTATCATTTTCAATGGAAAAGCATTCAAAACAAGATTGAAGCTTCAGCCAAGAGTATTCGATGTACATGCATGGAAATAAATCACTTCATTTCTCTAATGTTGACCTGACAAATAAGACAGACGTCTTCACTGGACTTGCTTATAGGAAAGTGATGGAAATATCAAATGTAAGTCTTAGAAACATCTTATTTTACCCGAGCATTATACACTGCTCTATGTTAAATACAGTTTGGCTCACACATCTGTTCATTGAAGTTACAATGTTCTCAATTTCTGTTACTGATCCTCCAGAGTGGACCCCAACAGGAGTCCCCGTGCCCAGTGTCATTGGAGCCAACAGATCAAGACTGAGTTTGGTTCAGAAGCAAAGGAAACAGTATTTTGAAAACAGAATGGAGAGGTGAGAGCGTGCACTCCCCCATGGGCTGTGGGCTGGGCTGCTGTGTAGGGTCCCCGGCAGCGTCAGTGGGAGGGAGGGGATGGAGCTCTCGAGGGCTGCGTTGGCTGCAGCTCAGGCTCTATGCCGCGGAGTCTGCATGGGACCACGCTAGCTGAGGTGTCGACCCAGCCATTCTGCACTAGGAAATCGCGTCTGAAGTGCCGGGTGTGGGACCTCTGCATGCGGAACCCTAGGAGCACGTGAAATTAGACAAAGCACAAAGGAACAACAGGTTAGACTTTATTTAATTGCCCAGATTCTCTTTTTATCTCCCAGGAATTTTTAATGAACGTTGCCGGAGACGAACACCTCCTCTGCTTTTTGTTCCGTTCCTTATTCTTGGGGTGTTGAGGGTGCAGACCCCTCTTTTGTAACTGCTTCATGCTGTGGTGGGAGCCCTGATACATGGGGGGAGGGGCAAAACGTCTCCCCACCAGCCTCCTGGTGAGGTTGATTGTCCCAAGGCCTCCTGCCTCACTTCTCGTCTGCCTGAGCACCAGCATTGGAAGTGTTACAGATTCTAATGACCTTTAAGGGTCCAGGAAAGAGAGGCGCAGAGATGCTGCGGTGGCAGGTTTCACCCCACCCCACATATGTTCGGCAACCTTAGGCTGACAGTTTTTGCCAGACTAGATGCTCTGACCAGTAGTCTGTGCTTTCTTTAATTAGGTCCCTGAATTAATGTACAAACAGCACCATGTGTCAGAGCCCTGCCCGCGCAACTCCCAGACAGTCCAGGGTCAGTGGTGATCCAGGACCATGACGTCCACTGAGTCAATGGCCTTTAGAAGTAGCCAGCAGTCCAGCCGGTCATATTGGCCACCATCACCGCGGTGTCTGTAGGGTTTTCTATGGTGAAAGCGTGATATACGTTTCCCCCGCAAAGCTTATTAGCTCCCCTCTGGGTGCAGTAAGTCCTGCAAGCAGTAGTCTGCTCTTTCGGGGCACAGTCTTGTCGTTTTCTGAGAGAAACTCCAGGTCAAGTGATGGTCACACGAGTCATCTTGGGGGCCCGTTGCCCCCGTTTATCTCTCTGGAGGTTGGAGTTGGAGGGCCTCCTCACTCGAGGTCAGTGTGTCCACAGAGCGACCCCTGCAACTTCAGGGCATGATGGGTGGTTAGGATCACCACGTGGGGTCCTTTTCCCTTAGGAGGGAGCTGGCCTTGCGGGCTGCTGATTTCCAGCTTTTTAGATACCCCAGTATCCTGGCCTGATGAGTCGGTGGGCAAAGCCCTTGGTGACCATAGTTTATCATACCTGAAGGGCATTCTTGTGTTGTTCCATTTCAAGTGGTCCCAGTTTTTGCACTAAGGCTCCAAGGGCGATTAACCTTTGACCGGGTATGTAAAGGTCAAAGGGTTTAGCTAAATTAGGGAGTTCCTGGGCAAGGGTCTGTATTGACTGCTCTTTCCATTCTTGAAAGGCTGCTTCTGGATTCTATTCAAAAGGATCATCATCTTTTCGTGTCAGTGTTTCATGTAGAGGCCCAGCTATGACACTGTAGTTAGGGATCCAGATGCAGAAAACCTTGGCCTCCCCAGGAACCCCTAAGCTGTCTTCTAGTTTTAGAAGAGGTAAGGCTGCAAATGGCTTCTTCCCTATCCTGGGATGCGTTTCTCCGAATATCTGTGAGAATGAAGCCCAGGCATGTCACCTTAGCCTGGGATATTTGAGCGTTTTTCTTGGACACCTTCTATCCTTTCTTGGCTAGGTAGTTCAGAGGCGTCTTTAGTAGGCCTGGCGATCAGAATGTCATCTGCATATTGAAGGAGGGTTCCCTTTTACAGAGGTTGAACTTTTAGGTCTTTAGAGGACATTTCCCCAATGATGGTGTGGGGATTTTTGAACCATTGGGGCAGGACGGCCCAGCATTATTGCTTTTGTTGCATGTTGTGTCCTGCCACTCACAAGCCAAAAATTCTTGTGACTCTGAGATGAATGGAATACAGAAGAAGGCATCATTGAAGTCTAATACAGAATGCCATGGACTGGTGGAAGGTAGAATGACCAGCAGAGAGTAGGAAATAGGAGCTACTGGATGTATATCCTCGGTGGCTTCACTGACTGTCCTGATATCCTTTACCAGGTCTCCAGCAGCCCATGGGGCTCTCGTGGTCAGGCCAATAACAATATATGGAGCTCACCTGGGCTGCACGCCTACCCCACAGCCCACGGGGCTCTCATGGTCAAGTCCCTCCCAGGGTATGGAGCTCACCTCTGCAGCTACCCAGCAGCCCATGGGGCTCTCCTACTCAGGCCCTTCCCAGGATACGGAGCTCCCCTGCGCAGGTACCCCAACAGGGCTGGACATACAGGAACTGTGCACATAGCCCACCTTGCAGAGAACCCCCAGCTCACCTGTCGCTCACAGCTGACACAGAATACCTCAGAGCAGGACTTGAACTAACAAACAGCAGCTCTGACAGGTCTGTTACAATGGCTATCACTCTCTGCAGGCTCTTTCTGCCTGGTCTTCCAGAAACTTCCACTGCAGCCAGGGCACCAGGCCTCTGTCTCCACCCACCATCACTCCTCTCCCTGACTCCTGGGTTCCTCTCATTAGGATAGTGTCTTCTTGAAGTTGTTTTCCACTCATGGACCAGATAAAATGATAAGAAAACAAGCCTCAGCTGCAGCCCCTTGTCTATCCTGACTCTCAAGAGCCCACACCTGTTCCTAGGGCCTGGCCCGTTTAGCAAGTTTCATTTTCTGCAACTGTGAGCCCCTGAGGGGTGAGGATTGGCTGATTTTGGTAGCCTGAAACTGCCTGCCAGCCCTCCACAGGTGTGCCTGGGTTGAGGGCAATATAAACAGCTCTCCAGTGAGCGACAGCCCTTGTAGCTGTGACTGACGCCATATTCTCTGCCCCGTAGGCAGTGCCAGGGCTGTGCTGGTGGGAGGGAGTGAGGGGCCGTGGCTTTGTGGGTGGCCCAGTGTGAGTGGGGCTCTGCTGGACTTTCTGCAGGAGTTGCCAGGCTGCCACCTGCTAAAGAAGAGGATGTGTCACCGATACCTGCCGCTGGAATTTCTCCCCAGGCAGAGGTGAGGAAGTAAAAAAGCAGTGGGGGCCGTGGCAGGAGGGGTATCTCAGGCAGGGAAATGGAAAGGTTCCAGAAGAGCATCTGGGGCCAGGACCATCCTGACTGGCCTGCAGGCACCAAGTCGGCCTGTGTGCTGTCGCTGGTGTGGCTCCACAGCCCTTCCTCTAAACTTCCAAGTTCTTGTACATATTCAGGTGTTTTACCTGGAAAGGGTGGGAAGAGTTCAGCTGCAGCAGGACTGGGACTCAGCTCACGTTTACTCACAGATGCCTTGGAACGGTCCCCCAGCTTTGCAATGAGGACCCTCCTTGCTTGGGGGGTGGGCTGCTGGCTGTATGGGAGATGATTCCCCACCTCTGACCAATTTCAGAATTAGTTACCGCTGGAGCAAGTGCCCTGATAGGGTTTTCCTCTGTATAACTGGTGGGTTCAGGTTTTTTTTTCCTTTTTTGGTTCAAGTTAGATTTTATTCCTCTTTTATGTATTTATAGATATAAGCATGGAAATAATTCATTCATATAAATACATCTGTGTGAAGGGAAGAACTTTTTTTCTGTTTTATTTTTAAATTTTATTTTTTAAAATTTTGAAATTTAATTTAATTTATTTTTTTATACAGCAGGTTATTATTAGTTATGTATTTTATGCATATACATGTATACAGGTCAATCCCAATCTCCCAACTCATCCCAACAGCACCTCCCCATGGCTTCCCACACTTGGTGTCCATACGTGTGTTCTCTACCTCTGTGTCTCTGTTTCTTCCCTGCAAACCAGTTCATCTGTTCCATTTTTCTAGGTTCCACGTATATGCATTAATATACAATATTTGTTTTTTCTCTTTCTGACTTACTTCATTCTGTATGACAGTCTCTAGATTCAACGAAGTCTCTACAAATGACCCAGTTTCATTCCTTCTTATGGCTGAGTAATATTCCATTTTATATATGTACCACATCTTTATCCATTCGTCTGTCTGTGGGTATTTAGGTAGCTTCCATTACCTGGCTATCGTAAATAGTGCTGAAATGAGCATTGTGGTGAATGTGCCTTTTTGATTTATGGTTTTCTCTGGGTATATGCTCAGAAGTGGGATTGCTGGATCATATGGTAATTCTATTTCTAGTTTTTTTAAGGAAACTCCATACTGTTCTCCATCGTGACTGTATCAATTTACATTTCCACCACTAGTGGAAGAGGGATCCTTTTGTCCACACCCTCCCCAGAATTCGTTGTTTGTAGATTTTCTGATGATGCCGATTCTAACAGGTGTGAGGTGATACCTCATTGTAGTTTTGATTTGCATTTCTCTAATAATTAGTGATGTTGAGCAGCTTTTCATGTGCGTATTGGCCATCTCTGTGTCTTCTTTGAAGAAACGTCTCTTTAGATCTTCTGCCCATTTTTGTATTGGGTTGTTTGTTGTTTTAATATTAAGCTGCATGAGCTCTTTATATATATTGGAGATTAAACCTTTGTCCATTGATTCGTTTGCAAATATTTTCGCCCATCCTGAGGGATGCTTTTTGCCAATCCCGTTTTTTTAACAAAAAAAGAAAGAAAGAAAAAGAAGCAGAACACTAATGTGTGTAAAATATGCCTTTTGAAACTGTCGTTTTGAAATATGGACGTCCTTTGAATTTTTTGGTCGATATATGAACCCAGGATTTGTTTTCAGGGCAGGTGTCATTTACAGGCCTGCAATGATTTTGAATATCAACTGACCATTAGCGCTGGGATTAAAGATGCTGTTGTGTGAAACAGCCACAAGGTGGCAGCAGTTCTCCCTTACCAAATCTGGTTACTGGGACAACAGAGCCTTAATGGAAGTCGTGTTCTAGATTGGAATTTAGAATGCAATGTGCCAGGAGAAAGCCCCTCAAGTTTGTCTCACTACTTCTTGTTCGTGTTTTTAATTTAATTTTTTTATTTTTTATTACAGCAAATTTGATTACAGAGTTTGGCTTGTTGTAGGCGTGGAAGATGTGGCTCTTTTACACATATACATATGTCTGTAATTCCTGGGATCCTTTTCCTATGTACCTTATGACAGAATGTTGAGTAGTCTTCTCTTGATATTCTGTAGGTCTTTGGTGATTATATATGTCACCTGTGTTTGTATATGTCTGTTAACCCCAATATCATAATGAAACCAATCCTCACACCTTTACATTGGTGGACCATATGTATGTTTAAAGAATATGTGATTGCTCTTCTCTGTGGAAATATCTGCCCTGGTATCCATTTTTCGGTCACACCTATAAGAGATATGATATGATATGTGTCTTTCACTTTCTGACTTACTAAAAGTCACGTGATTACTTCTAGACACACCTACGGTGCTGCAAATGGCATTGTGTCCTTTTATTCCTTGGCTTCTATTCTGCCTCAGCGAGGTCCATTTTCAACAATGTGATTCCCTGAGGGCTGAGGATTAGCTGACCTGTGTAGCCTGACCCTGACAGCCGGCCCTCCCCAGGTGTGCCTGGGTTGAGGTCCATAAAAACAGCACTTCAGGCAGCAATAGCCCCTGAAGCTGTGCCTGACTCCATATTCTCTGCCCCGTCAGCAGTCTCGGGGCTGTGCTGGTGGGAGGGAGTGAGGGGCCACGGCTTTGTGGGTGGCCCGTTGTGTGTGGGGCTCTGCTGGACTTTCTGCAGGAGTTGCCAGGCTTCCACCTGTAAAGAAGAGGATGTGTCACCCATACCTTCCGCTGGAATTTCTCTCCGGACAGAGGTGAGGAAGGACAAAAGCAGTGGGGGCCGGGACAGGATGGGTATCTCAGGTAGGGCAATGGAAAGCTGCCAGAAGAGCGCCCAGGGACTGGACCATCCTGGCTGGCCTGCAGGCCCCAAGTTGGCCTGCGTGCTGTCGCTGGTGTGGCTCCACGCCCCTTCCGCTAGGCTTTCAAGCCCTTGTACATATTCAGGTGTTTTACCTGGGAAGGGTGGGAAAAGTTCAACAGCAGCTGGCCTGGGGCTCAGCTCACGCTTACTCACAGATGCCTTGGCATGGCCCCCTGCTTTGCAATGAGGACGCTCCTTGCGTACGAGTGGGCTGCTGGCTCTATGGGAGATGATTCCCCACCTCTGACCAATTTCAGAATTGTTTACTGCTGGAGCAAGTGTCCTGATACGGTTTTCCTCTATATAACTGGTGGGTTCAGTTTTTTTTTTTCTTTTTTGGTTCAAGTTAGATTTTATTCCTCTTTTATGTATTTATAGATATAAGCATGGAAATAATTCATTCATATAAATACATCTGTGTGAAGGCAAGAACTTTTTTCTGTTTTATTTTTAAATTATATTTTTTAAAATTTTGAAATTTAATTTTATTTATTTTTTTATATAGCAGGTTATTATTAGTTATGTATTTTATGCATATATGTATACAGGTCAATCCCAATCTCCCAACTCACCCCACCACCACCACCACATGGATTCCCACACTTGGTGTCCATACGTGTGTTCTCTACCTTTGTGTCTCTATTTCTTCCCTACAAACCAGTTCATCTGTACCATTTTTCTAGGTTCCACATATATGCATTAATATACAATATTTGTTTTTCTCTTTCTGACTTACTTCATTCTGTATGACAGTCTCTAGATCCATCGACGTCTCTACAAATGACCCAGTTTCATTCCTTCTTATGGCTGAGTAATATTCCATTTTATATATGTACCACATCTTTATCCATTCGTCTGTCTGTGGGTATTTAGTTTGCTTCCATTACCTGGCTATTGTAAATAGTGCTGAAATGAGCATTGTGGTGAATGTGCCTTTTTGATTTATGGTTTTCTCTGGGTATATGCCCAGAAGCGGGATTGCTGGATCATATGGTAATTCTATTTCTAGTTTTTTTAAGGAAACTCCATACTGTTACCCATCGTGACTGTATCAATTTACATTTCCACCACTAGTGGAAGAGGGATCCTTTTGTCCACACCGTCCCCAGAATTTGTTGTTAGTAGATTTTCTGATGATGCCGATTCTAACAGGTGTGAGGTGTTACCTCATTGTAGTTTTGATTCGCATTTCTCTAATAATTAGTGATGTTGAGCAGCTTTTCATGTGCGTCTTGGCCATCTCTGTGTCTTCTGTGAAGAAACGTCTCTTTAGATCTTCTGCCCATTTTTGTTTGGGTTGTTTGTTTTTTTAATATTAAGCTGCATGAGCTCTTTATATATATTGGAGATTAAGCCTTTGTCCATTGATTCGTTTGCAAATATTTTCGCCCATTCTGAGGGATGCTTTTCGCCATTCCCGTTTTTTTAACAAAAAGAAAGAAAGAAAGAAAAAGAAGCAGAACACTAATGTGTGTAAAATATGCCTTTTGAAACTGTCGTTTTGAAATATGGACGTCCTTTGAATTTTTTGGTCGATATATGAACCCAGGATTTGTTTTCAGGGCAGGTGTCATTTACAGGCCTGCAATGATTTTGAATATCAACTGACCATTAGCGCTGGGATTAAAGCTGCTGTTTTGTGAAAAGGCTACAAGGTGGCAGCAGTTCTCCCTTACCAAATCTGGTTACTAGGGCAACAGAGCCTCAATGGAAGTCGTGTTCTAGATTGGAGTTTAGAATGGAATGTGCCAGGAGAAAGCCCCTCATGTTTGTCTCACTACATCTTGTTCGTGTTTTTAATTTATTTTTTTATTTTTTATTACAGCAAATTTGATTACAATGTTTGGCTTATTGTAGGTGTGGAAGATGTGGTTCTTTTACACATATACATATGTCTGTTCTTCCTGGGATCCTTTTCCCATGTACCTTATGACAGAATGTTGAGTAGTCTTCTCTTGATATTCTGTAGGTCTTTGGTGATTATATATGTCACCTGTGTTTGTATATGTCTGTTAACCCCAATATCATAATGAAACCAATCCTCACACCTTTACATTGGTGGACCATATGTATGTTTAAAGAATATGTGATTGCTCTTCTCTGTGGAAATATCTGCCCTGGTATCCATTTTTCGGTCACACTTATAAGAGATATGATATGATATGTGTCTTTCACTTTCTGACTTACTACAAGTCACGTGATTACTTCTAGACACACCTACGGTGCTGCAAATGGCATTGTGTCCTTTTATTCCTTGGCTTCTATTCTGCCTTAGCGAGGTCCATTTTCAACAATGTGATTCCCTGAGGGCTGAGGATTAGCTGACCTGTGTAGCCTGACCCTGCCAGCCGGCCCTCCCCAGGTGTGCCTGGGTTGAGGTCCATAAAAACAGCACTTCAGGCAGCAATAGCCCCTGAAGCTGTGCCTGACTCCATATTCTCTGCCCCGTCAGCAGTCTCGGGGCTGTGCTGGTGGGAGGGAGTGAGGGGCCACGGCTTTGTGGGTGGCCCGTTGTGTGTGGGGCTCTTCTGCACTTTCTGCAGGAGTTGCCAGGCTTCCACCTGTAAAGAAGAGGATGTGTCACCCATACCTTCCGCTGGAATTTCTCTCCGGACAGACGTGAGGAAGGACAAAAGCAGTGGGGGCCGGGACAGGATGGGTATCTCAGGCAGGGCAATGGAAAGCTTCCAGAAGAGCGCCCAGGGACTGGACCATCCTGGCTGGCCTGCAGGCCCCAAGTTGGCCTGCGTGCTGTCGCTGGTGTGGCTCCACGCCCCTTCCGCTAGGCTTTCAAGCCCTTGTACATATTCAGGTGTTTTACCTGGGAAGGGTGGGAAAAGTTCAACAGCAGCTGGCATGGGGCTCAGCTCACGGTTACTCACAGATGCCTCGGCATGGCCCCCTGCTTTGCAATGAGGACGCTCCTTGCGTAGGAGTGGGCTGCTGGCTCTATGGGAGATGATTCCCCACCTCTGACCAATTTCAGGATTGTTTACTGCTGGAGCAAGTGTCCTGATACGGTTTTCCTCTATCTAACTGGTGGGTTCAGGTTTTTTTTTTCTTTTTTGGTTCAAGTTAGATTTTATTCCTCTTTTATGTATTTATAGATATAAGCATGGAAATAATTCATTCATATAAATACATCTGTGTGAAGGGAAGATCTTTTTTCTGTTTTATTTTTAAATTTTATTTTTTAAAATTTTGAAATTTAATTTTATTTATTTTTTTATACAGCAGGTTATTATTAGTTATGTATTTTACGCATATACATATATAGAGGTCAATCCCAATCTCCCAACTCATCCCACCACCACCACCCCATGGCTTCCCACACTTGGTGTCCATACGTGTGTTCTCTACCTCTGTGTCTCTATTTCTTCCCTGCAAACCAGTTCATCTGTACCATTTTTCTAGGTTCCACATACATGCATTAATATACAATATTTGTTTTTCTCTTTCTGACTTACTTCATTCTGTATGACAGTCTCTAGATCCATCGACGTCTCTACAAATGACCCAGTTTCATTCCTTCTTATGGCTGAGTAATATTCCATTTTATATATGTACCACATCTTTATCCATTCGTCTGTCTGTGGGCATTTAGGTTGCTTGCATTACCTGGCTATTGTAAATAGGGCTGAAATGAGCATTGTGGTGAAGGTGCCTTTTTGATTTATGGTTTTCTCTGGGTATATGCCCAGAAGTGGGATTGCTGGATCATATGGTAATTCTATTTCTAGTTTTTTTAAGGAAACTCCATACTGTTCTCCATCGTGAATGTATCAATTTACATTTCCACCACTAGTGGAAGAGGGATCCTTTTGTCCACACCCTCCCCAGAATTTGTTGTTTGTAGATTTTCTGATGATGCCGATTCTAACAGGTGTGAGGTGATACCTCATTGTAGTTTTGATTTCCATTTCTCTAATAATTAGTGATGTAGAGCAGCTTTTCATGTGCGTCTTGGCCATCTCTGTGTCTTCTTTGAAGAAACGTCTCTTTAGATCTTCTGCCCATTTTTGTATTGGGTTGTTTGTTTTTTTAATATTAAGCTGAATGAGCTCTTTATATATATTGGAGGTTAAGCCTTTGTCCATTGATTCGTTTGCAAATATTTTCGCCCATTCTGAGGGAAGCCTTTTGCATTCCCGTTTTTTTAACAAAAAAAGAAAGAAAGAAAAAGAAGCAGAACACTAATGTGTGTAAAATATGCCTTTTGAAACTGTCGTTTTGAAATATGGACGCCCTTTGAATTTTTTGGTATATATATTACCCCAGGATTTGTGACCAGGGCAGGTGTCATTTACAGGCCTGCAATGATATTGAATATCAACTGACCATTAGCGCTCTGATTAAAGCTGCTCTTGTCTGAAACGGCCGCAAGGTGGCAGCAGTTCTCCCTTACCAAATCTGCTTACTGGGGAAACAGAGCCTCAATGGAAGTCGTGTTCTAGATTGGAATTTAGAATGGAATGTGCCAGGAGAAAGCCCCTCAAGTTTGTCTCACTACTTCTTGTTCGTGTTTTTAATTTAATTTTTTATTTTTTATTACAGCAAATTTGATTACAATGTTTGGCTTGTTGTAGGTGTGGAAGATGTGGTTCTTTTACACATATACATATGTCTGTTCTTCCTGGGATCCTTTTCCCATGTACCTTATGACAGAATGTTGAGTAGTCTTCTCTTGGTATTCTGTAGGTCTTTGGTGACTATATATGTCACCTGTGTTTGTATATGTCTGTTAACCCCAATATCATAATGAAACCAATCCTCACACCTTTCCATTGGTGAACCATAAGTTAGTTTAATGAATCTGTGATTGCCCTTGTCCGTGGAAATATCTGCCCTGGTATCCATTTTTCGGTCACACCTATAAGAGATATGATATGGTATATGTCTTTCACTTTCTGACTTACTACAAGTCACGTGATTACCTCTAGTCACACCTACGGTGCTGCAAATGGCATTGTGTCCTTTTATTCCTTGGCCTCTATTCTGCCTTAGCGAGGTCCATTTTCAACAATGTGATTCCCTGAGGGCTGAGGATTAGCTGACCTGGGTAGCCTGACCCTGCCGGCCGGCCCTCCCCGGGTGTGCCTGGGTTGAGGTCAATATAAACAGCGCTGCAGGCAGCAATAGCCCCTGAAGCTGTGCCTGACTCCATATTCTCTGCCCCGTCAGCAGTCTCAGGGCTGTGGTGGTGGGAGCGAGTGTGGGGCCACGGCTTTGTGGGTGGCCCGGTGTGAGTGGGTCTCTGCTGGACTTTCTGCAGGAGTTGCCAGGCTTCAACCTGTAAAGAAGAGGATGTGTCACCCATACCATCCACTGGAATTTCTCTCCGGACAGAGGTGAGGAAGGAAAAATGCAGTGGGGGCCGGGACAGGAGGGGTATCTCAGGCAGGGCAATGGAAAGCTTCCAGAAGAGCGCCCAGGGCCAGGACCATCCTCGCTGGCCTGCAGGCACCAAGTTGGCCTGCGTGCTGTCGCTGGTGTGGCTCCACGGCCCTTCCTCTAGGCTTTCAAGACCTTGTACATATACAGGTGTTTTACCTGGGAAGGGTGGGAAAAGTTCAGCAGCAGCTGGCCTGGGGCTCAGCTCACGGTTACTCACAGATGCCTCGGCATGGCCCCCTGCTTTGCAATGAGGACGCTCCTTGCGTAGGAGTGGGCTGCTGGCTCTATGGGAGATGATTCCCCACCTCTGACCAATTTCAGAATTGTTTACCGATGGAGCAAGTGCCCTGATTGTGTTTTCCTCTGTCTAACTCGTGGGTTCAGGTTTATTTTTTCTTTTTTGGTTCAAGTTAGATTTTATTCCTCTTTTATTTATTTATAGATATAAGCATGGAAATAATTCATTCATATAAATACATCTGTGTGAAGGGAAGAACTTTTTTCTGTTTTATTTTTAAATTTTATTTTTTAAAATTTTGAAATTTAATTTTATTTATTTTTTTATACAGCAGGTTATTATTAGTTATGTATTTTATGCATATACATGTATACAGGTCAATCCCAATCTCCCAACTCATCCCAACACCACCTCCCCATGGCTTCCTACACTTGGTGTCCATATGTGTGTTCTCTACCTCTGTGTCTCTATTTCTTCCCTGCAAACCAGTTCATCTGTACCATTTTTCTAGGTTCCACATATATGCATTAATATACAAAGTTTGTTTGTCTCTTTCTGACTTACTTCATTCTGTATGACAGTCTCTAGATCCATCGACGTCTCTACAAATGACCCAGTTTCATTCCTTCTTATGGCTGAGTAATATTCCATTTTATATATGTACCACATCTTTATCCATTCGTCTGTCTGTGGGTATTTAGGTTGCTTCCATTACCTGGCTATCGTAAATAGTGCTGAAATGAGCATTGTGGTGAATGTGCCTTTTTGATTTATGGTTTTCTCTGGGTATATGCCCAGAAGTGGGATTGCTGGATCATATGGTAATTCTATTTCTAGTTTTTTTAAGGAAACTCCATACTGTTCTCCATCGTGACTGTATCAATTTACATTTCCACCACTAGTAGGAAGAGGGATCCTTTTGTCGACACCCTCCCCAGAATTCGTTGTTTGTAGATATTCTGATGATTCCAATTGTAACAGGTGTCTGGCGATAACTCATTGTAGTTTCGATTTGCATTTCTCTAATAATTAGTGATGTTGAGCAGCTTTTCATATGTGCCTTGTCCATCTCTGTGTCTTCTTTGAAGAAACGTCTCTCTAGATCTTCAGCCCATTTTTGTATTGGGTTGTTTGTTTTTTTAATATTAAGCTGCATGAGCTCTTTATATATATTGGAGATTAAACTTTTGTCCATTGACTCGTTTGCAAATATTTTCGCCCATTCTGAGGGATGCTTTTTGCCATTCCCGTTTTTTTAACAAAAAAAGAAAGAAAGAAAAAGAAGCAGAACACTAATGTGTGTAAAATATGCCTTTTGAAACTGTCGTTTTGAAATATGGACATCCTTTGAATTTTTTGGTCGATATACGAACCCAGGATTTGTTTTCAGGGCAGGTGTCATTTACAGGCCTGCAATGATTTTGAATATCAACTGACCATTAGCGCTGGGATAAAAGCTGCTCTTTTATGAAACGGCCACAAGCTGGCAGCAGTTCTCCCTTACCAAATCTGGTTACTGGGGCAACAGAGCCTCAATGGAAGTCGTGTTCTAGATTGGAATTTAGAATGGAATGTGCCAGGTGAAAGCCCCTCAAGTTTGTCTCACTACTTCTTGTTCGTGTTTTTAATTTAATTTTTTATTTTTTATTACAGGTAATTTGATTACAGTGTTCGGCTTGTTGTAGGTGTGGAAGATGTGGCTCTTTTACACATATACATATGTCTGTTCTTCCTGAAATCCCTTTCCCATGTACCTTATGACAGAATGTTGAGTAGTCTTCTCTTGGTATTCTGTAGGTCTTTGGTCATTATATATGTCACCTGTGTTTGTATATGTCTGTTAACCCCAATATCATAATGAAACCTACCCTCACACGTTTCCATTGGTGAACCATAAGTTTGTTGAATGAATCTGTGATTGCCCTTCTCCGTGGAAATATCTGTCCTGGTATCCATTTTACGGTCACAGCTATAAGAGATAAGATATCATATGTGTCTTTCACTTTCTGACTTACTTCAAGTCACGTGATTACCTCTAGACACACCTACGGTGCTGCAAATGGCATTGTGTCCTTTTATTCCTTGGCTTCTATTCTGCCTTAGGGAGGTGCATTTTCAACAATGTGATTCCCTGAGGGCTGAGGATTAGCTGACCTGTGTAGCCTGACCATGCTGGCCTGCCCTCCCCAGGTGTGCCTGGGTTGAGGTCAATATAAACAGCGCTGCAGACAGCAATAGCCCCTGAAGCTCTGCCTGACAGCATATTCTCTGCCCCGTCAGCAGTCTCGGGGCTGTGCTGGTGGGAGGGAGTGAGGGGCCACGGCTTTGTGGGTGGCCCGGTGTGAGTGGGTCTCTGCTGGACTTTCTGCAGGAGTTGCCAGGATGCCACGTGTAAACAAGAGGATGTATCACCCACACCTTCCGTTGGAATTTCTCTCCGGACAGAGGTGAGGAAGGAAAAAAGCAGTGAGGGCAGGGACACGAGGGGTATCTCAGGCAGGGCAATGGAAAGCTTCCAGAAGAGCGCCCAGGGCCAGGACCATCCTGGCTGGCCTGTAGGCACCAAGTTGGCCTGCATGCTGTCGCTGGTGTGGCTCCACGGCCCTTCCTCTAAGCTTTCAAGCCCTTGTACATATTCAGGTGTTTTACCTGGGAAGGGTGGGAAAAGTTCAGCAGCAGCTGGCCTGGGGCTCAGCTCACGTTAACTCACAGATGCCTCGGGTCCCTTTCACTGACGAATGTGTAGGTCTTGTCTATTCCATAGTTTGTGTTTGGAAAGGTACCTGTGCTTATATCAAGCTCTTGTTTTATGCATCACCCCACCTCTCATTCCCCCTTAAGCAGGCATCAGAGTGTTTTCCAAAGATGAGACTCTGTTCTCTTTCTTAACTGAGTTCAAGTGTAGCCATGTTTACAGGATCTTCATAAGTGATATCTTAATATAAGTTTCTTTTTCTGTGTGACTTATTTCACTTAGAAGCATCATACCTCAATCCACTCATTTTGCTGCTACTGGTCTTATGCCATTGATTGCATGGCTGAGGGATATTCCATCGTACGGAAGTACCACAATTTTTTGAACCATTTTTATATTTCCTGGGATATTTAAGGTGTACCCAAGTTGAGGTTCTTGTAAGCAGTGCAGCCCTAAATTTTGGGATGGCTCTGTCTTATTGATTTTCAGGTTTCCCAAGGTATATTCCCTAGACTGGAAGTGCCCTTGGCTCTGTAGCTCTGTTGTTTACTTGTTTTAGGGAACACAATGCACTCCTCCAGAGATGCAGTTGGCAGTTTACATCCCGCCCATCAGCAAAACAAGCCTCCCTGTTCTCCGGGGCCGGTCTTGCTTTTCTGGATTTTACACATTTTGTGGATATCCCTTTTGAACAGTGGGAAGTGATACTTCTTTGTAGTGCAGATTTGCATTTCCCGCTTGCTTGCTTGGCCAAAAAAGGCGTATGCGTTTTCTCCTGAATATATTCAGGAGAAAACGGATATGCCCTTTTTGCTCAAGTGCATCATTGTTGAAGTTGTGCCCCTCATCCTGTGCTTTAAAGTCAATTCCAACGTACCACTTGAAATCTGTTTCTTGCTATTCTGCCTAGCTTTCAAGTCCACGTCGTTGCCTTCCCTCAACAGATTTTTGGACAATAGTTGTCTTTATTACTCTGCCAGTTTGTGAATGCTGTGCCCCTGAGCTCCATTTTTCAACTAGTTTTTTGTGAGCTGACCGAAAGTCCAAAATTGTGGTTCAGGACCTATACTGGTTCCCGGTTGGGGGCTGAGACTTTGGTTAATTCTTCTTCCTGCTGGGAAATTAGAGTGACATGTGCCCGTCCAAATGCCTTAGAGCTACTCTCTCACTGGTTCTCCCACTTCCCTTTCATCCTCTGCCAAATTGGCAACTGTGCGAACCAGGAGGTTAAAGGGGCTGTTTCTCCAAGTTGTGAGATTGATAGAAAAGCAGTTGGAAAGTCAAACCGGAGCACCAGGAGAGGACTATTCGTTGAGTTTTAGAAACCTTTCATATTCACAGTGTGTCTATTCTCTATTTTTCCCTTACATGTTATATCTGTAGTAATAGTCCCTTCAACATGGAGAGTTGGGAACCATGGGATGCGTACCATTCTTTAATGCTTTAAAGGGTCTGCATTTGCTCACCCAATCTCACCAATCCTCTCAGTCCCAAGTGTCCAGCCTTATGCCACATCCAGCTGTCGTTGTAGATAAGGTCATTCCAGGTTTCATTAGAGACCCTGAAGGAATTGTAAAGAATTTCCCAGTTTTTTTGTTTTGTTTTTGAAATTCCTTTTTATAGTCGGTTTGAGCTGATTCACGCTGCCATCTTTAGGCCAGTCTAGACACACTTGATTCCCTTACGGAGACATATCAATACATAGGTTTTAAGATTCTTACTAGTCAGATATATTCCTCTGCGGGAAATATGGGGTTTTGAGTCCCTTTCACTGAGGAAGGTGTAGGTCTTGTCTATTCCATAGATGGTTTTTGGAACGGTACTTGTGCTTATGTCAAACTCTGGTTTTATGCATCACCCCACCTCTCCTTCACCCTTAAACAGGCATAAGAGTGTTTTCTAAATGTGAGACACTGTTCTCTTTCCTAACTCAGTTCAAGTGTAGCCATGTTTACAGGATCTTCATAAGTGATATCTTATGATAAGTTTCTTTTTCTCTGTGACTTATTTCACTTAGAATCATCATACCAGAATCCACCCATTTTGTTGCTACTGGTCTTATGACATTGATTTCATGGCTGAGGGATATTCAATCGTACGTAAGTACCACAATTTTCTGAACCATTTTTATATTTCCTGGGACACGTAAGGTGTACCCAAGTTGAGGTCCTTTTAAGCAGTGCAGCCCTAAATTTTGGGGTGGCTGTGTCTTATTGATTTTCAATTTTCCCTAGGTATATTCCCTAGACTGGAAGTGCCCCTGGTTCTGTAGCTCTGTTGTTTATTTGCTTTAGGGAACACAATGCACTCCTCCAGAGATGCAGTTGGCAATTTACATCCCACCCATCAGCATAACAAGGCTCCCTGTTCTCCAGGGCCTATCTTGCCTTTCTGGTTTTTACACATTTTGTGGTTGTCCCTTTTGACCGGTGGGAAGTGATACTTCTTTGTAGTGCAGATTTGCATTGCCCGCTTGCTTGCTTGACCAAAATGGGCGTATGCATTTTCTGCTGAATATATTCAGGAGAAAACGCATACGCCCTTTTTGGCCAAGTGCATCATTGTCGAAGTTGTGCCCCTCTTCCTGTGCTTTAAAGGTGATTCCAACGTACCTCTTGAAATCTGTTTCCTGCTATTCTGCCTCCTTTTCAAGTCCGCCTCGTTGCCTTCCCTCAACAGATTTTTGGACGATAGTTGTCCTTTATTACTCGGCCAGTTTGTGAATTGCTGTGCCCCTGAGCTCCATTTTTCAACTCGTTTTTGGTGAGCTGACCGCAAGTCCAAAATTTTGGTTCAGGTCCTATGCTGGTTCCCGGTGGGTGGCTGAGACTTTGTTTAATTCTTCTTCCTGCCGGGAAATTACAGTGATATGTGCCCGTCCAAATGCCTAACAGCTACTCTCTCATTGGTTCTCCCTCTTCCCTTTCATCCTCTGCCAAATTGGCAACCTGTGCGAACCAGGAGGTTAAAGGGGCTGTCTCTCCAATTTGGGAGGTTGATAGTAAAGCAGGTGGAAAGTCAAACCGGAGCACCAGGAGAGGGACTATTCGTTGAGTTTTAGAAACCTTTCGTATTCACAGTGTGTCCGTTCTCTAGGTTTCCCGTACATGTTATAACTGTAATAATATTCCCCTCAACCTGGACAGTTGGGACCCATGGAATGTGTGCCATGCATTTTTGCTTAAAAGGGTCTGCATTTGCTCACCCAATCTCACCAATCCTCTCAGTCCCAAGTGTGCAGCCTTATGCCACATCCAGCTGTCATTGTAGATAGGGTCATTCCAGGTTTCATCAGAGACTCTGAAGGAATTGTAAAGAATATCCCATTTTTTTTGTTTTGTTTTTGAAATTCCTTTTTATAGTGGGTTTGAGCTGATTCTCGCTGCCATGTTTATGCCAGTCTAGACACACTTGATTCCCTTACGGAGACATATCAATACATAGGTTTTAGGATTCTTACTAGTCCGATATATTCCTCTGCGGGAAATATGGTGTTTTGAGTCCCTTTCACTGTGGAAGGTGTAGGTCTTGTCTATTCCATAGGTTGTTTTTGGAACAGTACCTGTGCTTATATCAAACTCTGGTTTTATGCATCACCCCACCTCTCTTTCCCCCTTAAGCAGGCATAAGAATGTTTTCTAAATGTGAGACACTGTTCTCTTTCCTAACTCAGTTCAAGTGTAGCCATGTTTACAGGATCTTCATAAGTGATATCTTACGATAAGTTTCTTTTTCTGTGTGACTTATTTCACTTAGAATCATCGTACCTGAATCCACCCATTTTGCTGCTACTGGTCTTATGACATTGATTTCATGGCTGAGGGATATTCCATCATACGTATGTACCACAATTTTTTGAACCATTTTTATATTTCCTGGGATATTTAAGTTGTACCCAAGTTGAGGTCCTGGTAAGCAGTGCAGCCCTAAATTTTGGGTTGGCTCTGTCTTATTGATTTTCAGTTTTCCCAAGGTATATTCCCTAGACTGGAAGTGCCCTTGGCTCTGAAGCTCTGTTGTTTACTTGTTTTAGGGAACACAATGCACTCCTCCAGAGAGGCAGTTGGAAATGTACATCCCGCCCATAAGCATAACAAGGCTCCCTGTTCTCCAGGGCCTGTCTTGCCTTTCTGGTTTTTACACATTTTGTGGATGTCCCATTTGACCAGTGGGAAGTGATACCTCTTTGTAGTGCAGATTTGCATTGCCCGCTTGCTTGCTTGGCCAAAAAGGGCGTATGCGTTTTCTCCTGTATATATTCAGGGGAAAATGCATACGTCGTTTTTGGCCAAGTTCATCATTGTCAAAGTTGTGCCCCTCTTCCTGTGCTTTAAAGGCGATTCCAACGTACCTCTTGAAATCTGTTTCCTGCTATTCTGCCTCGCTTTCAAGTCCGCCTCGTTGCCTTCCCTCAACAGATTTTTGGACGATAGTTGTCCTTTATTACTCGGCCAGTTTGTGAATTGCTGTGCCCCTGAGCTCCATTTTTCAACTCGTTTTTTGTGAGCTGACCGCATGTCCAAAATTTTGGTTCAGGACCTATGCTGGTTCCCGTTGGGTGGATGAGACTTTGGTTTATTCTTCTTCCTACTGGTAAATTAGAGTGATATGTGCCCGTCCAAATGCCTAACAGCTACTCTGTCATTGGTTCTCCCTCTTCCCTTTCATCCTCTGCCAAATTGGCAACCTGTGCGAACCAGGAGGTTAAAGGGGCTGTCTCTCCAAGTTGGGAGATTGATAGTAAAGCAGATGGAAAGTCAAACCGGAGCACCAGGAGAGGGACTATTCGTTGAGTTTTAGAAACCTTTCGTATTCACAGTGTGTCCGTTCTCTAGGTTTCCCGTACATGTTATAACTGTAGTAATATTCCCTTGAACCTGGAGAGTTGGGACCCATGGAATGGGTGCCAGGCATCTGTGCTTTAAAGGGTCTGCATTTGCTCACCCAATCTCACCAAACCTCTCAGTCCCAAGTGTCCAGCCTTATGCCACATCCAGCTGTCGTTGTAGTTAGGGTCATTACAGGTTTCATCAGAGACCCTGAAGGAATTGTAAAGAATTTCCCAGTCTTATTGTTTTGTTTTTGAAATTCCTTTTTATAGTGGGTTTCAGCTGAATCTCACTGCCATTTATATGCCAGTTTAGACACACTTGATTCCCTTACGGTGACATATCAATACATAGGTTTTAAGATTCTTACTAGTCAGATATATTCCTCTGCGGGAAATATGGGGTTTTGAGTCCCTTTCACTGAGGAAGGTGTATGTTTTGTCTATTCCATAGTTGGTTTTTGGAACGGAACCTGTGCTTATATCAAACTCTGGTTTTATGCATCACCCCACCTCTCCTTCCCCCTTAAGCAGGCATAAGAGTGTTTTCTAAATGTGAGACACTGTTCTCTTTCCTAACTCAGTTCAAGTGTAGCCATGTTTACAGGATCTTCATAAGTGATATCTTATGATAAGTTTCTTTTTCTGTGTGACTTATTTCACTTAGAATCATCGTACCTGAATCCACCCATTTTGCTGCTACTGGTCTTATGACATTGATTTCATGGCTGAGGGATATTCTATCATACGTAAGTACCACAATTTTTTGAACCATTTTTATATTTCCTGGGATATTTAAGGTGTACCCAAGTTGAGGTCCTTGTAAGCAGTGCAGCCCTAAATTTTGGGGTGGCTCTGTCTTATTGATTTTCAGTTTTCCCAAGGTATATTCCCTAGACTGGAAGTGCACTTGGCTCTGAAGCTCTGTTGTTTACTTGTTTTTGGGAATACAATGCACTCCTCCAGAGAGGCAGTTGGCAATGTACATCCCGCCTATCAGCATAACAAGGCTCCCTGTTCTCCAGGGCCTGTCTTGCCTTTCTGGTTTTTACACATTTTGTGGATGTCCCTTTTGACCAGTGGGAAGTGATACCTCTTTGTAGTGCAGATTTGCATTGCCCGATTGCTTGCTTGGCCAAAACGGGCGTATGCGTTTTCTCCTGTATATATTCAGGAGAAAACGCATACGCCGTTTTTGGCCAAGTGCATCATTGTCAAAGTTGTGCCCCTTTCCTGTGCTTTAAAGGCGATTCCAACGTACCTCTTGAAATCTGTTTCTTGCTATTCTGCCTCGCTTTCAAGTCCGCCTCGTTGCCTTCCCTCAACAGATTTTTGGACGATAGTTGTCCTTTACTACTCGGTCAGTTTGTGAATTGCTGTTCCCCTGAGCTCCATTTTTCAACTCGTTTTTTGTGAGCTGACCGCATGTCCAAAATTTTGGTTCATGACCTATGCTGGTTCCCGTTGGGTGGATGAGACTTTGGTTTATTCTTCTTCCTACCGGTAAAATAGAGTGATATGTGCCCGTCCAAATGCCTAACAGCTACTCTCTCATTGGTTCTCCCTCTTCCCTTTCATCCTCTGCCAAATTGGCAACATGTGCGAACCAGGAATTAAAGGGGCTGTCTCTCCAAGTTGCGAGATTGATAGTAAAGCAGATGGAAAGACAAACCGGAGCACCAGGAGAGGGACTATTCGTTGAGTTTTAGAAACCTTTCGTATTCACGGTGTGTCCGTTCTCTAGGTTTCCCGTACATGTTATAACTGTAGTAATATTCCCTTCAACCTGGAGAGTTGGGACCCATGGAATGGGTGCCATGCATTATTGCTTTAAAGGGTCTTTATTTGCTCACCCAATCTCACCAATCCCCTCAGCCCAAGTGTCCAGCCTTATGCCACATCCAGCTGTCATTGTAGATAAGGTCATTCCAGGTTTCATCAGAGACCGTGAAGGAATTGTAAAGAATTTCCCAGTTTCTTTGTTTTGTTTTTGAAATTCCTTTTTATCATGTGTTTGGGCTGATTCTCGCTGCCATGTTTATGCCAGTCTAGACACACTTGATTCCCTTACAGAGACATATCAATACATAGGTTTTAAGATTCTTACTAGTCAGATATATTCATCTGCGGGAAATATGGGGTTTTGAGTCCCTTTCACTGAGGAAGGTGTAGGTCTTGTCTATTCCATAGTTGGTTTTTGGAACGGTACCTGTGCTTATATCAAACTCTGGTTTTATGCATCACCCCACCTCTCCTTCCCCCTTAAGCAGGCATAAGAGTGTTTTCTAAATGTGAGACACTGTTCTCTTTCCTAACTCAGTTCAAGTGTAGCCATGTTTACAGGATCTTCATAAGTGATATCTTATGATAAGCTTCTTTTTCTCTGTGACTTATTTCACTTAGAATCATCGTACCTGAATCCACCCATTTTGCTGCTACTGGTCTTATGACATTGATATCATGGCTGAGGGATATTCCATCGTACGTAAGTACCACAATTTTTTGAACCATTTATATATTTCCTGGTATATTTAAGTTGTACCCAAGTTGAGGTCCTTGTAAGCAGTGCAGCCCTAAATTTTGGGGTGTCTCTGCCTTATTGATTTTCAGTTTTCCCAAGGTATATTCCCTAGACTGGAAGTGCCCTTGGCTCTGTAGCTCTGTTGTTTACTTGTTTTAGGGAACACAATGCACTCCTCCAGAGAGGCAGTTGGCAATTTACATCCCGCCCATCAGCATAACAAGGCTCCCTGTTCTCCAGGGCCTGTCTTGCCTTTCTGGTTTTTACACATTTTGTGGATGTCCCTTTTGACCGGTGGGAAGTGATACTTCTTTGTAGTGCAGATTTGCATTGCCCGCTTGCTTGCATGGCCAAAAAGGACGTATGCGTTTTCTCCTGAATATATTCAGGAGAAAACGCATACGCCCTTTTTGGCCAAGTGCATCATTGTGGAAGTTGTGGCCCTCTTCCTTTGCTTTAAAGGCGATTCCAACGTACCTCTTGAAATCTGTTTCCTGCTATTCTGCCTCGCTTTCAAGTCTGCCTCGTTGCCTTCCCTCAACAGAATTTTGGACGATAGTTGTCCTTTATTACTCGGCCAGTTTGTGAATTGCTGTGCCCCTGAGCTCCATTTTTCAACTAATTTTTTGTGAGCTGACCGCAAGTCCAAAATTTTGGTTCAGGATATATGCTGGTTCCCATTGGGGGGCTGTGACTTTGGTTAATTCTTCTTCCTGCTGGGAAGTTAGAGTGATATGTGCCCGTCCAAATGCCTGACAGCTACTCTCTCACTGGTTCTCCCTCTTCCCTTTCATGCTCTGCCAATTTGGAAACCTGTGCGAACCAGGAGGTTAAAGGGGCGGTCTCTCCAAGTTGGAGGATTGATAGTAAAGCAGATGGAAAGCCAAACAGGAGCACCAGGAGAGGGACAATTCGTTGAGTTTTAGAAACCTTTCGTATTCACAGTGTGTCCGTTCTCTAGGTTTCCTGTACATGTTATAGCTGTAGTAATATTCCCTTCAACCTGGAGAGTTGGGACCCATGGAATGGGTGCCAGGCATTTGTGCTTTAAAGGGTCTGCATTTGCTCACCCAATCTCACCAATCGTCACAGTCCCAAGTGTCCAGCCTTATGCCACATCCAGCTGTCGTTGTAGATATGGTCAGTCCAGGTTTCATCAGAGACCCTGAAGGAATTGTAAAGATTTTTCCAGTTTTTTTGTTTTGTTTTTGAAATTCCTTTTTATAGTGGGTTTGAGCTGATTCTCGCTGCCATGTTTATGCATGTCTAGACACACTTGATTCCCTTACGTAGACATATCAATACATAGGTTTTAACATTCTTACTAGTCAGATATATTCCTCTGCGGGAAATATGGGGTTTTGAGTCCCTTTCACTGAGGAAGGTGTAGGTCTTGTCTATTCCATAGTTGGTTTTTGGAACGGTACCTGTGCTTATATGAAACTCTGGTTTTATGCATCACCCCACCTCTCCTTCCCCCTTAAGCAGGCATAAGAGTGTTTTCTAAATGTGAGACACTGTTCTCTTTCCTAACTCAGTTCAAGTGTAGCCATGTTTACAGGATCTTCATAAGTGATATCTTATGATAAGTTTCTTTTTCTGTGTAACTTATTTCACTTAGAATCATCGTACCTGAATCCACAAATTTTGCTGCTACTGGTCTTATGACATTGATTTCATGGCTGAGGGATATTCCATCGTACGTAAGTACCACAATTTTTGAAACATTTTTATATTTCCTAAGATATTTAAGGTGTACCCAAGTTGAGGTCCTTGTAAGCAGTGCAGCCCTAAATTTTGGGGTGGCTCTGTCTTATCGATTTTCAGTTTTCCCAAGGTATATTCCCTAGACTGGAAGTGCCCTTGGCTCTGTAGCTCTGTTGTTTACTTGTTTTAGGGTACACAATGCACTCCTCCAGAGAGGCAGTTGGCAATTTACATCCCGCCCATAAGCATAACAAAGCTCCCTGTTCTCCAGGGCCTGTCTTGCTTTTCTGGTTTTTACACATTTTGTGGATGTCCCTTTTGACCGGTGGGAAGTGATACTTCTTTGTAGTGCAGATTTGCATTGCCCGCTTGCTTGCTTGGCCAAAAAGGGCGTATGCGTATTCTACTGAATATATTCAGGAGAAAACGAATACACCCTTTTTGGCCAATTGCATCATTGTCGAAGTTGTGCCCCTCTTGCTGTGCTTTAAAGGCGATTCCAACGTACCTCTTGAAATCTGTTTCCTGCTATTCTGCCTCACTTTCAAGTCCACCCCGTTGCCTTCCCTGAACAGATTTTTGGAGGATAGTTGTCCTTTATTACTCTGCCAGTTTGTGAATTGCTGTGCCCTTTAGGTCCATTTTTCAACTCGTTTTTTGTGAGCTGACCGCAGGTCCGAAATTTTGGCTCAGGACCTATGCTGGTTCCCGGTGGGTGGCTGAGACTTTGGTTAATTCTTCTTCCTGCCCGGAAATTAGAGTGATATATGCCCGTCCAAATGCCTAACAGCTACTCTCTCATTGGTTCTCCCTCTTCCCTTTCATCCTCTGCCAATTTCAAAACCAGTGCGTACCAGGAGGTTAAAGGGACTGTCTCTCCAAGTTGGGAGATTGTTAGTAAAGCAGATGGAAAGTCAAAACGTAGCACAAGGATAGGGACTATTCGTTGAGTTTTAGAAAACTTTCGTGTTCACCGTGGGTCCATTCTCTAGGTTTCCCTTACATGTTATAGCTGTAGTAATATTCCCTTCAACCTGGAGAGTTGGGACGCATGGAATGGGTGCCAGGCATTTGTGCTTTAAAGTGTCTGCATTTGCTCGCCCAATCTCACCAATCCTCTCATTCCCAAGTGTCCAGCCTTATGCCACATGCAGCTGTCTTTGTAGATAGGGTCATAGCAGGTTTCATCAGAGACCCTGAAGGAATTGTAAAGATTTTCCCAGTTTTTTCGTTTTGTTTTTGAAATTCCTTTTTATAGTGGGTTTGAGCTGATTCTCGCTGCCATGTTTATGCCAGTCTAGACCCACTTGATTCCCTTACGGAGACATATCAATACATAGGTTTTAAGATTCTTACTAGTCAGATATATTCCTCTGCGGGAAATATGGGGTTTTGAGTACCTTTCACTGAGGAAGGTGTAGGTCTTGTCTATTCCATAGTTGGTTTTTGGAACCGCACCTGTGCTTATATCAAACTCGGGTTTTATGCATCACCCCACCTCTCCTTCCCCCTTCAGCAGGCATAAGAGTGTTTTCTAAATGTGAGACTCTGTTCTCTTTCCTAACTCAGTTCAAGTGTAGCCATGTTTACAGGATCTTCATACGTGATATCTTATGATAAGTTTCTTTTTCTCTGTGACTTATTTCACTTAGAATCATCGTACATGAATCCACCCATTTTGCTGCTACTGGTCTTATGACATTGATTTCATGGCTAAGGGATATTCCATCGTATGTAAGTACCACAATTTTTTGAACCATTTTTATATTTCCTGGGATATTTAAGGTGTACCCAAGTTGAGGTCCTTGTAAGCAGTGCAGCCCTAAATTTTGGGGTGGCTCTGTCTTATTGATTTTCAGTTTTCCCAAGGTATATTCCCTAGACTGGAAGTGCTCTTGGCTCTGTAGCTCTGTTGTTTACTTGTTTTAGGGAACACGATGCACTCCTCCACAGTGGCAGTTGGCAATTTACATTCCTCCCATCAGCATAACAAGGCACCCTGTTCTCCAGGGCCTGTCTTGCCTTTCTGGATTTTACACATTTTGTGGATGTCCTTTTTGACCGGTGGGAAGTGATACATCTTTGTAGTGCAGATTTGCATTGTCCGCTTGCTTGCTTGGCCAAAAAGGGTGTAAGCGTTTTCTCCTGAATATATTCAGGAGAAAACGCATACGCCCTTTTTGGCCAAGTGCATCATTGTCGAAGTTGTGCCCCTCTTCCTGTGCTTTCAAGGCGATTCCAACGTACCTCTTTAAATCTGTTTCCTGCTATTCTGCCTCGCTTTCAAGTCCGCCTCATTGCCTTCCCTCAACAGATTTTTGGACGATAGTTGTCCTTTATTACTCTGCCAGTTTGTGCATTGCTGTGACGCTGAGGTCCATTTTTCAACTCGTTTTTTGTGAGCTGACCGCATGTCCAAAATTTTGGTTCACGATCTATGCTGGTTCCCGGTGGGTGGCTGAGACTTTGGTTAATTCTTCTTCCTGCCGAGAAATTAGAGTGATATGTGCCCATCCAAATGCCTAACAGCTACTCTCTCATTGGTTCTCCCTCTTCCCTTTCATCCTCTGCCAAATTGGCAACCTGTGAGAACCAGGAGGTTAAAGGGGCTGTCTCTCCAAGTTGGGAGGTTGGTAGTAAAGCAGATGTAAAGTCAAACCGGAGCACCAGGAGAGGGACTATTCGTTGAGTTTTAGAAACCTTTCATATTCACAGTGTGTCCGTTCTCTAGGTTTCCCGTACATGTTATAGCTGTAGTAATATTCCCTTCAACCTGGAGAGTTGGGACCCATAGAATGGGTGCCAGGCATTTCTGCTTTAAAGGGTCTGCATTTGCTCACCCAATCTCACCCATCCTCTCAGTCCCAAGTGTCCAGCCTTATACCACATCCAGCTGTCGTTGTACATAGGGTCATTCCATGTTTCATCAGAGACCCTGAAGGAATTGTAAAGAATTTCCCAGTTTTTTTGTTTTGTTTTTGAAATTCCTTTTTAGAGTGGGTTTGAGCTGATTCTCGCTGTCATGTTTATGCCAGTCTAGACACACTTGATTCCCTTACGGAGACGTATCAATACATAGCTTTTAAGATTCTTACTAGTCAGATACATTCCTCTGCGGGAAATATGGGGTTTTGAGTCCCTTTCACTGAGGAAGGTGTAGGTCTTGTCTATTCCATAGTTGGTTTTTGGAACGGTACCTGTGCTTATATCAAACTCTGGTTTTATGCATCACCCCACCTCTCCTTCCCCCTTAAGCAGGCATAAGAGTGTTTTCTAATTGTGAGACACTGTTCTCTTTCCTAACTCAGTTCAAGAGTAGCCATGTTTACAGGATCTTCATAAGTGATATCTTATGATAAGTTTCTTTTTCTGTGTGACTTATTTCACTTAGAATCATCGTACCTGAATCCACCCATTTTGCTGCTACTGGTCTTATGACATTGATTTCATGGTTGAGGGATATTCCATCGTACGTAAGTACCACAATTTTTTGAACCATTTTTATATTTCCTGGGATATTTAAGGTGTACCCAAGTTGAGGTCCTTGTAAGCAGTGCAGCCCTAAATTTTGGGGTGGCTCTGTCTTATTGATTTTCAGTTTTCCCAAGGTATATTCCCTAGACTGGAAGTGCCCTTGGCTCTGTAGCTCTGTTGTTTACTTGTTTTAGGGAACACAATGTACTCCTCCAGAGAGGCAGTTGGCAATTTACATCCCGCCCATCAGCATAACAAGGCTCCCTGTTCTCCAGTGCCTGTCTTGCCTTTCTGGTTTTTACACATTTTGTGGATGTCCCTTTTGACCGGTGGGAAGTGATACTTCTTTGTAGTGCAGATATGCATTGCCTGCTTGCTTGCTTGGCCAAAAAGGGCGTATGCGTTTTCTCCTGAATATATTCAGAATAAAACGCATACGCCCTTTTTGGCCAAGTGCATCATTGTCCAAGTTGTGCCCCTCTTCCTGTGCTTTAAAGGCGATTCCAATGTACCTCTTGAAATCTGTTTCCTGCTATTCTGCCTCGCTTTCAAGTCCGCCTCGTTGCCTTCCCTCCACAGATTTTTGGACGATAGTTGTCCTTTATTACTCAGCCAGTTTGTGAATTGCTGTGCCCCTGAGCTCCATTTTTCAACTCGTTTTTGGTGAGCTGACCGCAAGTCCAAAATTTTGGTTCAGGACCTATACTGGTTCCAGGTGGGTGGCTGAGACTTTGGTTAATTCTTCTTCCTGCTGGGAAATTAGAGTGATATGTGCCCGTCCAAATGCCTATCAGCTACTCTCTCATTGGTTCTCCCTCTTCCCTTTCATCCTCTGACAAATTGGAAACCTGTGTGAACCAGGGGGTTAAAGGGGCTGTCTCTCCAAGTTGGGAGGTTGATAGTAAAGCAGATGTAAAGTCAAACCGGAGCACCAGGAGAGGGACTTTTCGTTGAGATTTAGAACCTTTCGTATTCACAGTGTGTCCATTCTCTAGGTTTCCCGTACATGTTATAGCTGTAGTAATATTCCCTTCAACCTGGAGAGTTGGGACCCATGGAATGGGTGCCAGGTATTTGTGCTCTAAAGGGTCTGCATTTGCTCACCCAATCTCACCAATCGTCTCAGTCCCAAGTGGCCCTCCTTATGCTACATCCAGCTTTCATTGTAGATTGGGTCATTCCAGGTTTCATCAGAGATCCTGAAGGAATTGTAAAGAATTTCCCAGTTTTTTTGTTTTGTTTTTGAAATTCCTTTTTATAGTGGGTTTGAGCTGATTCTCGCTGCCATGTTTATGCCAGTCTAGACACACTTGATTCCCTTACGGAGACATATCAATACATAGGTTTTAACATTCTTACTACTCAGATATATTCCTCTGCGGGAAATATGGGGTTTTGAGTCCCTTTCACTGAGGAAGGTGTAGGTCTTGTCTATTCCATAGTTGGTTTTTGGAACGGTACCTGTGCTTATATCAAACTCTGGTTTTATGCATCACCCCACCTCTCCTTCCCCCTTAAGCAGGCATAAGAGTGTTTTCTAAATGTGAGACACTCTTCTCTTTCCTAACTCAGTTCAAGTGTAGCCATGTTTACAGGATCTTCATAAGTGATATCTTATGATAAGTTTCTTTTTCTGTGTGACTTATTTCACTTAGAATCTTCGTACCTGAAACCACTCATTTTGCTTCCACTGGTCTTATGACATTGATTTCATGGCTGAGGGATATTCCATCGTGCGTAAGAACCACAATGTTTTGAACCATTTTTATATTTCGTGGGATATTTAAGGTGTACCCAAGTTGAGGTCCTTGTAAGCAGTGCAGCCCTAAATTTTGGGATGGCTCTGTCTTATTGATTTTCAGTTTTCCCAAGGTATATTCCCTAGACTGGAAGTGCCCTTGGCTCTGTAGCTCTGTTCTTTCCTTGTTTTAGGGAACAAAATGTACTCCTCCAGATAGGCAGTTGGCAATTTACATCCCGCCCATCAGCATAAGAAGGCTCCCTGTTCTCCAGGGCCTGTCTTGCCTTTCTGGTTTTTACACATTTTGTGGATGTCCCTTTTGACTGGTGGGAAGTGATACTTCTTTTTAGTGCAGATTTGCATTGCCCGCTTGCTTGCTTGGCCAAAAACGGCGTATGCGTTTTCTCCTGAATATATTCAGGAGAAAACGCATACGTCCTTTTAGGCCAAGTGCATCATTGTCGAAGTTGTGCCCCTCTTCCTGTGCTTTAAAGGCGATTCCAACGTACCTCTTGAAATCTGTTTCCTGCTATTCTGCCTCGCTTTCAAGTCCGTCACGTTGCCTTCCCTCAACAGATTTTTGGACGATAGTTGTCCTTTATTACTCGGCCAGTTTGTGAATTGCTGTGCCCCTGAACTCCATTTTTCAACTCGTTTTTGGTGAGCTGAGCGCAAGTCAAAATTTTGGTTCAGGACCTATACTGGTTCCCGGTGGGTGGCTGAGACTTTGGTTAATTCTTCTTCCTGCTGGGAAATTACAGTGATATGTGCCCGTCCAAATGCTTAACAGCTACTCTCTCATTGGTTTTCCCTCTTTCCTTTCATCTTCTGCCACATTGGCAACGTGTGCGAACCAGGAGGTTAAAGGGGCTGTCTCTCCAAGTTGGGAGGTTGATAGTAAAGCAGATGGAAAGTCAAACCGGAGCACCAGGAGAGGGACTATTCGTTGAGTTTTAGAAACCTTTCATATTCAAAGTGTGTCCGTTCTCTAGGATTCCCTTACATGTTATAGCTGTAGTAATATTCCCTTCAACCTCGAGAGTTGGGACCCATGGAATGGGTGCCTTGCATTATTGCTTTAAAGGGTCTGCATTTGCTCACCCAATCTCATCAATCGTCTCAGTCCCAAGTGTCCCTCCTTATGCCACATCCAGCTGTCATTGTAGATAGGGTCATTCCTGGTTTCATCAGAGACCCTGAAGGAATTCTAAAGAATTTCCCAGTTTTTTTGTTTTGTTTTGAAATTCCTTTTTATAGTGGGTTTGAGCTGATTCTCGCTGCCATGTTTATGCCAGTCTAGACACACTTGATTCCCTTACGGAGACATATCTATACATAGGTTTTAAGATTATTACTAGTCAGATATATTCCTCTGCGGGAAATATTGGGTTTTGAGTCCCTTTCCCTGAGGAAGGTGTAGGTCTTGTCTATTCCATAGTTGGTTTTTGGAACGGTACCTGTGCTTATATCAAACTCTGGTTTTATGCATCACCCCACCTCCCCTTCCCCCTTAAGCAGGCATAAGAGTGTTTTCTAAATGTGAGACACTGTTCTCTTTCCTAACTCAGTTCAAGTGTAGAATCATCGTACCTGAATCCACCCATTTTGCTGCTACTGGTCTTATGACATTGATTTCATGGCTGAGGGATATTCCATCGTACGTAAGTACCGCAATTTTTTGAACCATTTTTATATTTCCTGGGATATTTAATGTGTACCCAAGTTGAGGTCCTTGTAAGCAGTGCAGCCTTAAATTTTGGGGTGGCTCTGTCTTATTGATTTTCAGTTTTCCCAAGGTATATTCCCTAGACTGCAAGTGCCCTTGGCTCTGTAGCTCTGTTCTTTACGTGTTTGAGGGAACACAATGCACTCCTCCAGAGAGGCAGGTGGCAATTTATATCCCGCCCATCAGCATAACAAGGCTCCCTGTTCTCCAGGGCCTGTTTTGCCTTTCTGGTTTTTACACATTTTGTGGATGTCCCTTTTGACCAATGGGAAGTGATACATCTTTGTAGTGCAGATTTGCATTGCCCGCTTGCTTGCTTGGCCAAAAAGGGCGTATGCGTTTTCTCCTGAATATATTCAGGAGAAAACGCATACGCCCTTTTTGGCCAAGTGCATCATTGTCGAAGTTGTGCCCCTCTTCCTGTGCTTTAAAGGCGATTCCTACGTACCTCTTGAAATCTGTTTCCTTCTATTCTGCCTCGCTTTCAAGTCCGCCTCGTAGCCTTCCCTCAACAGATTTTTGGACGATAGTTTTCCTTTATTACTCGGCCAGTTTGTGAATTGCTGTGCCCCTGAGCTCCTTTTTTCAAGTCGTTTTTGGTGAGCTGACCGCAAGTCCAAAATTTTGGTTCAGGACCTATACTGGTTCCCGGTAGGTGGCTGAGACTTTGGTTAATTCTTCTTCCTGCCAGGAAGTTAGAGTGATATGTGCCCGTCCAAATGCCTAACAGCTACTCTGTCATTGGTTCTCCGTCTTCCCTTTCATCCTCTGCCAAATTGGAATCCTGTGTGAACCAGGAGGTTAAAGGGGCTGTCTCTCCAAGTTGGGAGATTGATAGTAAAGCAGATGGAAAGTCAAACCAGAGCACCAGGAGAGGGACTATTCGTTGAGTTTTAGAAATCTTTCGTATTCACAGTGTGTCCATTCTCTAGGTTTCCCGTACATGTTATAACTGTAGTAATATTCCCTTCAACCTGGAGAGTTGGGACCCATGGAATGGGTGCCATGCATTATTGCTGTAAACGGTCTGCATTTGCTCACCCAATCTCACCAATCGTCTCAGTCCCAAGTGTACCTCCTTATGCCACATCCAGCTGTCATTGTAGATAGGGTCATTCCAGGTTTCATCAGAGATGCTGAAGGAATTGTAAAGAATTTCCCAGTTTTTTTGTTTTGTTTTTGAAATTCCTTTTTAGAGTGGGTTTGAGCTGATTCTCGCTGCCATGTTTATGCCAGTCTAGACACACTTGATTCCCTTACAGAGACATATCAATACATAGGTTTTAAGATTTTTACTTGTCAGATATATTCCTCTGCGGGAAATATGGGGTTTTGAGTCCCTTTCACTGAGGAAGGTGTAGGTCTTGTCTATTCCATAGTTGGTTTTTGGAACGGTACCTCTGCTTATATCAAACTCTGGTTTTATGCATCACCCCACCTCTCCTTCCCCCTTAAGCAGGCATAAGAGTGTTTTCTAAATGTGAGACACTGTTCTCTTTCCTAACTCATTTCAAGTTTAGCCATGTTTACAGGATCTTCATAAGTGATATCTTATGATAAGTTTCTTTTTCTGTGTGACTTATTTCACTTAGAATCATCGTACCTGAATCCACCCATTTTGCTGCTACTGGTCTTATGACATTGATTTCATGGCTGAGGGATATTCCATCATACATAAGTACCACAATTTTTTGAACCATTTTTATATTTCCTGGGATATTTAAGGTGTACCCAAGTTGAGGTCCTTGTAAGCAGTGCAGCCCTAAATTTTGGGGTGGCTGTGTCTTATTGATTTTCAGTTTTCCCAAGGTATATTCCCTAGACTGGAAGTGCCCTTGGCTCTGTAGCTCTGTTCTTTACTTGTTTTAGGGAACACAATGCACTCCTCCAGAGAGGCAGTTGGCAATTTACATCCCGCCCATCA
This sequence comes from Hyperoodon ampullatus, assembly GCF_949752795.1. Lineage (NCBI taxonomy): Eukaryota > Metazoa > Chordata > Mammalia > Artiodactyla > Ziphiidae > Hyperoodon > Hyperoodon ampullatus. The sequence goes on from NW_027641077.1 coordinate 42,144, forward strand.
GCATAACAAGGCTCCCTGTTCTCCAGGGCCTGTCTTGCTTTTCTGGTTTTTACACATTTTGTGGATGTCCCTTTTAACCAGTGGGAAGTGATACTTCTTTGTAGTGCAGATTTGCATTGCCCGCTTGCTTGCTTGGGCAAAAAGGGCGTATGCGTTTTCTGCTGATTATATTCAGGAGAAAACTCATACGCCCTTTTTGGCCAAGTGCATCATTGTCGAAGTTGTGCCCCTCTTCCTGTGCTTTAAAGGTGATTCCAACGTACCTCTTGATATCTGTTTCCTGCTATTCTGCCTCGCTTTCAAGTCCGCCTCGTTGCCTTCCCTCAACAGATTTTTGGACGATAGTTGTCCTTTATTACTCGGCCAGTTTGTGAATTGCTGTGCCCCTGAGCTCCAATTTCCAACTCGTTTTTGGTGAGCTGACCGCAAGTCCGAAATTTTGGTTCAGGACCTATGCTGGTTTCCGGTGGGGGGCTTAGACTTTGGTTAATTCTTCTTCCTGCCTGGAAATTACAGTGATAAGTGCCCGTTCAAATGCCTAACATCTACTCTCTCATTGCTTCTCCCTCTTCCCTTTCATCCTCTGCCAAATTGGCAACCTGTGCGAACCAGGAGGTTAAAGGGGCTGTCTCTCCAAGTTGGGAGGATGATAGTAAAGCAGGTGTAAAGTCAAACCAGAGCACCAGGAGACGGACTATTCGTTGAGTTTTAGAAACCTTTCGTATTCACAGTGTGTCCGTTGTCTAGGTTTCCCGTACATGTTATAGCTGTAGTAATATTCCCTTCAACCTGGAGAGTTGGGAACCATGAAATGGGTGCCATGCATTATTGCTTTAAAGGGTCTGCATTTGCTCACCCAATCTCACCAATCCTCTCAGTCCCAAGTGTCCAACCTTATGCCACATCCAGCTGTCGTTGTAGATATGGTCATTCCAGGTTTCATCAGAGACCCTGAAGGAATTGTAAATAATTTCCCAGTTTTTTTGTTTTGTTTTTGAAATTCCTTTTTATAGGGGGTTTGAGCTGATTCTCGCTGCCATGTTTATGCCTGTCTAGACACACTTGATTCCCTTACGGAGACATATCAATACATAGGTTTTAAGATTCTTACTAGTCAGATATATTCCTCTGCGGGAAATATGGGGTTTTGAGCCCCTTTCACTGAGGAAGGTGTAGGACTTGTCTATTCCATAGTTGGTTTTTGGAACGGTACCTGTGCTTATATCAAACTCTGGTTTTATGCATCACCCCACCTCTCCTTCCCCCTTAAGCAGGCATAAGAGTGTTTTCTAAATGTGAGACACTGTTCTCTTTCCTAACTCAGTTCAAGTGTAGCCATGTTTACAGGATCTTCATAAGTGATATCTTATGATAAGTTTCTTTTTCTGTGTGACTTATTTCACTTAGAATCATCGTACCTGAATCCACCCATTTTGCTGCTACTGGTCTTATGACATTGATTTCATGGCTGAGGGATATTCCATCATACGTAAGTACCACAATTTTTTGAACCATTTTTATATTTCCTGGGATATTTAAGGTGTACCCAAGTTGAGGTCCTTGTAAGCAGTGCAGCCCTAAATTTTGGGGTGGCTGTGTCTTATTGATTTTCAGTTTTCCCAAGGTATATTCCCTAGACTGGAAGTGCCCTTGGCTCTGTAGCTCTGTTCTTTACTTGTTTTAGGGAACACAATGCACTCCTCCAGAGAGGCAGTTGGCAATTTACATCCCGCCCATCAGCATAACAAGGCTCCCTGTTCTCCAGGGCCTGTCTTGCTTTTCTGGTTTTTACACATTTTGTGGATGTCCCTTTTAACCGGTGGGAAGTGATACTTCTTTGTGTTGCAGATTTGCATTGCCCGCTTGCTTGCTTGGGCAAAAAGGGCGTATGCGTTTTCTGCTGATTATATTCAGGAGAAAACACATACGCTCTTTTTGGCCAAGTGCATCATTGTCGAAGTTGTGCCCCTCTTCCTGTGCTTTAAAGGTGATTCCAACGTACCTCTTGATATCTGTTTCCTGCTATTCTGCCTCGCTTTCAAGTCCGCCTCGTTGCCTTCCCTCAACAGATTTTTGGACGATAGTTGTCCTTTATTACTCGGCCAGTTTGTGAATTGCTGTGCCCCTGAGCTCCAATTTCCAACTCGTTTTTGGTGAGCTGACCGCAAGTCCGAAATTTTGGTTCAGGACCTATGCTGGTTTCCGGTGGGGGGCTTAGACTTTGGTTAACTCTTCTTCCTGCCGGGAAATTACAGTGATATGTGCCCGTTCAAATGCCTAACATCTACTCTCTCATTGGTTCTCCCTCTTCCCTTTCATCCTCTGCCAAATTGGAAACCTGTGCGAACCAGGACGTTAAAGGGGCTGTCTCTCCAAGTTGGGAGGTTGATAGTAAAGCAGATGGAAAGTCAAATCGGAGCACCAGGATAGGGACTATTCGTTGAGTTTTAGAAACCTTTCGTATTCACAGTGTGTCCATTCTCTAGGTTTCCCGTACATGTTATAGCTGTAGTAATATTCCCTTCAACCTGGAGAGTTGGGACTCATGGAATGGGTGCCAAGCATTTGTGCTTTAAAGGGGCTGCATTTGCTCACCCAATCTCACCAATCGTCTCAGTCCCATGTGTCCCTCCTTATGCCACATCCAGCTGTCATTGTAGATAGGGTCATTCCAGGTTTCATCAGAGACCCTGAAGGAATTGTAAAAAATTTCCAAGTTTTTTTGTTTTGTTTTTGAAATTCCTTTTTATAGTGGGTTTGAGCTGATTCTCGCTGCCATGTTTATGCCAGTCTAGACACACTTGATTCCCTTACGGAGACATATCAATACATAGGTTTTAAGATTCTTACTAGTCAGATATATTCCTCTGCAGGAAATATGGTGTTTTGAGTCCCTTTCACTGAGGAAGGTGTAGGTCTTGTCTATTCCATAGTTGGTTTTTGGAACGGTACGTGTGCTTATATCAAACTCTGGTTTTATGCATCACCCCACCTCTCCTTCCCCTTAAGCAGGCATAAGAGTGTTTTCTAAATGTGAGACACTGTTCTCTTTCCTAACTCAGTTCAAGTGTAGCCATGTTTACAGGATCTTCATAAGTGATATCTTATGATAAGTTTCTTTTTCTGTGTGACTTATTTCACTTAGAATCACCGAACCTGAATCCACCCATTTTGCTGCTACTGGTATTATGACATTGATTTCATGGCTGAGGGATATTCCATCGTACGTAAGTACCACAATTTTTTGAACCATTTTTATATTTCCTGGGATATTTAAGGTGTACCCAAGTTGAGGTCCTTGTAAGCAGTGCAGCCCTAAATTTTGGGGTGGCTCTGTCTTATTGATTTTCAGTTTTCCCAAGGTATATTCCCTAGACTTGAAGTGCCCTTGGCTCTGTAGCTCTGTTCTTTACTTGTTTTAGGGAACACAATGCACTCCTCCAGAGAGGCAGTTGGCAATTTACATCCCGCCCATCAGCATAACAAGGCTCCCTGTTCTCCAGGGCCTGTCTTTCCTTTCTGGTTTTTACACATATTGTGGATGTCCCTTTTGACCGGTGGGAAGTGATACTTCTTTGTAGTGCAGATTTGCATTGCCCGCTTGCTTGCTTGGCCAAAAAGGGCGTATGCGTTTTCTCCTGAATATATTCAGGAGAAAACGCATACGCCCTTTTTGGCAAAGTGCATCATTGTGGAAGTTGTGCCCCTCTTCCTGTGCTTTAAAGGCGATTCCAACGTACCTCTTGAAATCTGTTTCCTGCTATTCTGCCTCGCTTTCAAGTCCGCCTCGTTGCCTTCCCTCAACAGATTTTTGGACGATAGTTGTCCTTTATTACTCGGCCAGTTTGTGAATTGCTGTGCCCCTGAGCTCCATTTATCAACTCGTTTTTGGTGAGCTGACGGCAAGTCCAAAATTTTGGTTCAGGACCTATACTGGTTCCCGGTGGGTGGCTGAGACTTTGGTTAATTCTTCTTCCTGCCGGGAAATTACAGTGATATGTGCCCGTCCAAATGCCTAACAGCTACTCTCTCATTGGTTCTCCCTCTTCCCTTTCATCCTCTGCCAAATTGGAAACTTGTGCGAACCAGGAGGTTAAAGGGGCTGTCTCTCCAAGTTGGGAAGTTGATAGAAAAGCAGATGGAAAGTCAAACCGGAACACCAGGATAGGGACTATTCGTTGAGTTTTAGAAACCTTTCGTATTCACAGTGTGTCCGTTCTCTAGGTTTCCCGCACATGTTATAGCTGTAGTAATATTCCCTTCAACCTGGAGAGTTGGGAACCATGGAATGGGTGCCATGCATTATTGCTTTAAAGGGTCTGCATTTGCTCACCCAATCTCACCAATCCTCTCAGTCCCAAGTGTCCAACCTTATGCCACATCCAGCTGTCGTTGTAGATATGGTCATTCCAGGTTTCATCAGAGACCCTGAAGGAATTGTAAATAATTTCCCAGTTTTTTTGTTTTGTTTTTGAAATTCCTTTTTATAGGGGGTTTGAGCTGATTCTCGCTGCCATGTTTATGCCAGTCTAGACACACTTGATTCCCTTACGGAGACATATCAATACATAGGTTTTAAGATTCTTACTAGTCAGATATATTCCTCTGCGGGAAATATGGGGTTTTGAGTCCCTTTCACTGAGGAAGGTGTAGGTCTTGTCTATTCCATAGTTGGTTTTTGGAACGGTACCTGTGCTTATATCAAACTCTGGTTTTATGCATCACCCCACCTCTCCTTCCCCCTTAAGCAGGCATAAGAGTGTTTTCTAAATGTGAGACACTGTTCTCTTTCCTAACTCAGTTCAAGTGTAGCCATGTTTACAGGATCTTCATAAGTGATATCTTATGATAAGTTTCTTTTTCTGTGTGACTTATTTCACTTAGAATCATCGTACCTGAATCCACCCATTTTGCTGCTACTGGTCTTATGACATTGATTTCATGGCTGAGGGATATTCCATCCTACGTAAGTACCACAATTTTTAGAACGGTTTTTATATTTCCTGGGATATTTAAGGTGTACCCCAGTTGATGTCCTTGTAAGCTGTGCAGCCCTAAATTTTGGGGTGGCTCTGTCTTATTGATTTTCAGTTTTCCCAAGGTATATTCCCTAGACTGGAAGTGCCCTTGGCTCTGTAGCTCTGTTGTTTACTTGTTTTAGGAAACACAATGCACTCCTCCAGAGAGGCAGTTGGCAATTTACATGCCGCCCATCAGCATAACAAGGCTGCCTGTTCTCCAGGGCCTGTCTTGCCTTTCTGGTTTTTACACATTTTGTGGATGTCCCTTTTGACCGGTGGGAAGTGATACTTCTTTGTAGTGCAGATTTGCATTGCCCGCTTGCTTGATTGGCCAAAAAGGGCGTATGCGTTTTCTCCTGAATATATTCAGGAGAAAATGCATACGCCCTTTTTGGGCAAGTGCATCATTGTCGAAGTTGTGCCACTCTTCCTGTGCTTTAAAGGCGATTCCAAGGTACCTCTTGAAATCTGTTTCCTGCTATTCTGCCTCGCTTCCAAGTCTGCCTCGTTGCCTTCCCTCAACAGATTTTTGGACGATAGTTGTCCTTTATTACTCGGCCAGTTTGTGAATTGCTGTGCCCCTGAGCTCCATTTTTCAACTCGTTTTTGGTGAGCTGACCGCAAGTCCAAAATTTTGGTTCAGGACCTATACTGGTTCCCGGTGGGAGGCTGAGACGTTGGTTAATTCTTCTTCCTGCCGGGATGTTAGAGTGATATGTGCCCGTCCAAATGTCTAACAGCTACTCTCTCATTGGTTCTCCCTATTCCCTTTCATCCTCTGCCAAATTGGCAACCTGTGCAAACCAGGAGGTTAAAGGGGCTTTCTCTCCAAGTTGGGTGGTTGATAGTAAAGCAGATGGAAAGTCAAACCAGAGCACCAGGAGAGGGACTATTCGTTGAGTTTTAGAAACCTTTTGTATTCACAGTGTGTCCGTTCTCTAGGTTTCCCATACATGTTATAGCTGTAGTAATATTCCCTTCAACCTGGAGAGCTGGGACCCATTGAATGGGTGCCAGGCATTTGTGCTTTAAAGGGTCTGCATTTGCTCACACAATCTCACAAATCGTCTCAGTCCCAAGTGTCCCTCCTTATGCCACATCCCGCTGTCATTGTAGATAGGGTCATTCCAGGTTTCATCAGAGACCCTGAAGGAATTGTAAAGAATTTCCCAGTTTTTTTGTTTTGTTTTTGAAATGCCTTTTTAGAGTGGGTTTGAGCTGATTCTCGCTGCCATGTTTATGCCAGTCTAGACACACTTGATTCCCTTACGCAGACATATCAATACATAGGTTTTAACATTCTTACTAGTCAGATATATTCCTCTGCGGGAAATATGGGGTTTTGAGTCCCTTTCACTGAGGAAGGTGTAGGTCTTGTCTATTCCATAGTTGGTTTTTGGAACGGTACCTGTGCTTATATCAAACTCTGGTTTTATGCATCACCCCACCTCTCCTTCCCCCTTAAGCAGGCATAAGAGTGTTTTCTAAATGTGAGACACTGTTCTCTTTCCTAACTCAGATCAAGTGTAGCCATGTTTACAGGATCTTCATAAGTGATATCTTATGATAAGTTTCTTTTTCTGTGTGACTTATTTCACTTAGAATCATCGTACCTGAATCCACCCATTTTGCTGCTACTGGTCTTATGACATTGATTTCATGGCTGAGGGATATTCTATCGTACGTAAGTACCACAATTTTTTGAACCATGTTTATATTTTCTGGGATACTTAAGGTGTATCCAAGTTGAGGTCCTTGTATGCAGTGCAGCCCTAAATTTTGGGGTGGCTCTGTCTTATTGATTTTCAGTTTTCCCAAGGTATATTCCCTAGACTGGTAGTGCCCTTGGCTCTGTAGCTGTGTTCTTTACTTGTTTTAGGGAACAGAATGCACTCCTCCAGAGAGGCAGTTGGCAATTTACATCCCGCCTATCAGCATAACAAGGCTCCATGTTCTCCAGGGCCTGTCTTACCTTTCTTGTTCTTACACATTTTGTGGATGTCCCTTTTGACCGGTGGGAAGTGATACTTCTTTGTAGTGCAGATTTGCATTGCCCGCTTGCTTGCTTGGCCAAAAAGGGCGTATGCGTTTTCTCCTGAATATATTCAGTAGAAAACACATACGCCCTTTTTGGCCAAGTGCGTCATTGTCGAAGTTGTGCCCCTCTTCCTGTGCTTTAAAGGCGATTCCAACGTACCTCTTGAAATCTGTTTCCTGCTATTCTGCCTCACTTTTAAGTCCGCCTCGTTGCCTTCCCTCAACAGATTTTTGGACGATAGTTGTCCTTTATTACTCGGCCAGTTTGTGAATTGCTGTGCCCCTGAGCCCCATTTTTAAAATCGTTTTTTGTGAGCTGACCGCAAGTCCAAAATTTTGGTTCAGGACCTATACTGGTTCCCGTGGGTGGCTGAGAATTTGGTTAATTCTTCTTTCTGCCGGGAAATTACAGTGATATGTGCCCGTCCAAATGCCTAACAGCTACTCTCTCATTGGTTCTCCCTCTTCCCTTTCATCCTCTGCCAAATTGGCAACCTGTGCGAACCAAGAGGTTAAAGGGGCTGTCTCTCCAAGTTGGGAGGTTGATAGTAAAGCAGACGGAAAGTCAAACCGGAGCACCAGGAGAGGGACTATTCGTTGAGTTTTAGAAACCTTTCGTATTCACAGTGTGTCCGTTCTCTAGGTTTCCCGCACATGTTATAGCTGTAGTAATATTCCCTTCAACCTGGAGAGTTCGGACCCATGGAATGGGTGCCATGCATTATTGCTTTAAAGGGTCTGCATTTGCTCACCCAATCTCACCAATCGTCTCAGTCCCAAGTGTCCCTCCTTATGCCACATCCAGCTGTCGTTGTAGATAGGGTCATTCCAGCTTTCATCAGAGACCCTGAAGGAATTGTAAAGAATTTCCCAGTTTTTTTGTTTTGTTTTTGAAATGCCTTTTTATAGTGGGTTTGAGCTGATTCTCGCTGCCATGTTTATGCCAGTCTAGACACACTTGATTCCCTTACGCAGACATATCAATACATAGGTTTTAAGATTCTTACTAGTCAGATATTTTCCTCTGCGGGAAATATGGGGTTTTGAGTCCCTTTCACTGAGGACGGTGTAGGTCTTGTCTATTCCATAGTTGGTTTTTGGAACGGTACCTGTGCTTATATCAAACTCTGGTTTTATGCATCACCCCACCTCTCCTTCCCCCTTAAGCAGGTATAAGAGTGTTTTCTAAATGTGAGACACTGTTCTCTTTCCTAACTCAGTTCAAGTGTAGCCATGTTTACAGGATCTTCATAAGTGATATCTTATGATAAGTTTCTTTTTCTGTGTGACTTATTTCACTTAGAATCATCGTACCTGAATCCACCCATTTTGCTGCTACTGGTCTTATGACATTGATTTCATGGCTGAGGGATATTCCATCGTACGTAAGTACCACAATTTTTTGAACCATGTTTATATTTTCTGGGATAATTAAGGTGTATCCAAGTTCAGGACCTTGTATGCAGTGCAGCCCTAAATTTTGGGGTGGCTCTGTCTTATTGATTTTCAGTTTTCCCGAGGTATATTCCCTAGACTGGTAGTGCCCTTGGCTCTGTAGCACTGTTCTTTACTTGTTTTAGGGAACAGAATGCACTCCTCCAGAGAGGCAGTTGGCAATTTACATGCCGCCCATCAGCATAACAAGGCTCCCTGTTCTCCAGGGCCTGTCTTACCTTTCTTGTTCTTACACATTTTGTGGATGTCCCTTTTGACCGGTGGGAAGTGATACTTCTTTATAGTGCAGATTTGCATTGCCCGCTTGCTTGCTTGGCCAAAAAGGGCGTATGCGTTTTCTCCTGAATATATTCAGGAGAAAACGCCTACGCCCTTTTTGGCCAAGTGCATCATTGTCGAAGTTGTGCCCCTCTTCCTGTGCTTTAAAGGCGATTCCAACGTACCTCTTGAAATCTGTTTCCTGCTATTCTGCCTCGCTTTCAAGTCCGCCTCGTTGCCTTCCCTCAACAGATTTTTGGACGATAGTTGTCCTTTATTACTCGGCCAGTTTGTGAATTGCTGTGCCCCTGAGCTCCATGTTTCAACTCGTTTTTGGTGAGCTGACCGCAAGTCCAAAATTTTGGTTCAGGACCTATACTGGTTCCCGGTGGGTGGCTGAGAATTTGGTTAATTCTTCTTCCTGCCGGGAAATTACAGTGATATGTGCCCGTCCAAATGCCTAACAGCTACTCTCTCATTGGTTCTCCCTCTTCCCTTTCATCCTCTGCCAAATTGGCAACCTGTGCGAACCAAGAGGTTAAAGGGGCTGTCTCTCCAAGTTGGGAGGTTGATAGTAAAGCAGACGGAAAGTCAAACCGGAGCACCAGGAGAGGGACTATTCGTTGAGTTTTAGAAACCTTTCGTATTCACAGTGTGTCCGTTCTCTAGGTTTCCCGCACATGTTATAGCTGTAGTAATATTCCCTTCAACCTGGAGAGTTCGGACCCATGGAATGGGTGCCATGCATTATTGCTTTAAAGGGTCTGCAATTTGCTCACACAATCTCACCAATCGTCTCAGTCCCAAGTGTCCCTCCTTATGCCACATCCAGCTGTCGTTGTAGATAGGGTCATTCCAGCTTTCATCAGAGACCCTGAAGAAATTGTAAAGAATTTCCCAGTTTTTTTGTTTTGTTTTTGAAATTCCTTTTTATAGTGGGTTTGAGCTGATTCTCGCTGCCATGTTTATGCCAGTCTAGACACACTTGATTCCCTTACGGAGACATATCAATACATAGGTTTTATGATTCTTACTAGTCAGATATTTTCCTCTGCGGGAAATATGGGGTTTTGAGTCCCTTTCACTGAGGAAGGTGTAGGTCTTGTCTATTCCATAGTTGGTTTTTGGAACGGTACCTGTGCTTATATCAAACTCTGGTTTTATGCATCACCCCACCTCTCCTTCCCCCTTAAGCAGGTATAAGAGTGTTTTCTAAATGTGAGACACTGTTCTCTTTCCTAACTCAGTTCAAGTGTAGCCATGTTTACAGGATCTTCATAAGTGATATCTTATGATAAGTTTCTTTTTCTGTGTGACTTATTTCACTTAGAATCATCGTACCTGAATCCACCCATTTTGCTGCTACTGGTCTTATGACATTGATTTCATGGCTGAGGGATATTCCATCGTACGTAAGTACCACAATTTTTTGAACCATGTTTATATTTTCTGGGATACTTAAGGTGTATCCAAGTTCAGGTCCTTGTATGCAGTGCAGCCCTAAATTTTGGGGTGGCTCTGTCTTATTGATTTTCAGTTTTCCCAAGGTATATTCCCTAGACCGGAAGTGCCCTTGGCTCTCTAGCTCTGTTCTTTACTTGTTTTAGGGAACACAGTGCACTCCTCCAGAGAGGCAGTTGGCAATTTACATCCCGCCCATCAGCATAACAAGGCTCCCTGTTCTCCAGGGCCTGTCTTACCTTTCTTGTTCTTACACATTTTGTGGATGTCCCTTTTGACCGGTGGGAAGTGATACTTCTTTGTAGTGCAGATTTGCATTGCCCGCTTGCTTGCTTGGCCAAAAAGGGCGTATGCGTTTTCTCCTGAATATATTCAGGAGAAAACGCATACGCCCTTTTTGGCCAAGTGCGTCATTGTCGAAGTTGTGCCCCTCTTCCTGTGCTTTAAAGGCGATTCCAACGTACCTCTTGAAATCTGTTTCCTGCTATTCTGCCTCACTTTCAAGTCCGCCTCGTTGCCTTCCCTCAACAGATTTTTGGACGATAGTTGTCCTTTATTACTCGGCCAGTTTGTGAATTGCTGTGCCCCTGAGCCCCATTTTTAAAATCGTTTTTTGTGAGCTGACCGCAAGTCCAAAATTTTGGTTCAGGACCTATACGGGTTCCCGGTGGGTGGCTGAGAATTTGGTTAATTCTTCTTCCTGCCGGGAAATTACAGTGATATGTGCCCGTCCAAATGCCTAACAGCTACTCTCTCATTGGTTCTCCCTCTTCCCTTTCATCCTCTGCCAAATTGGCAACCTGTGCGAACCAAGAGGTTAAAGGGGCTGTCTCTCCAAGTTGGGAGGTTGATAGTAAAGCAGACGGAAAGTCAAACCGGAGCACCAGGAGAGGGACTATGCGTTGAGTTTTAGAAACCTTTCGTATTCACAGTGTGTCCGTTCTCTAGGTTTCCCGCACATGTTATAGCTGTAGTAATATTCCCTTCAACCTGGAGAGTTCGGACCCATGGAATGGGTGCCATGCATTATTGCTTTAAAGGGTCTGCATTTGCTCACCCAATCTCACCAATCGTCTCAGTCCCAAGTGTCCCTCCTTATGCCACATCCAGCTGTCGTTGTAGATAGGGTCATTCCAGCTTTCATCAGAGACCCTGAAGGAATTGCAAAGAATTTCCCCGTTTTTTTGTTTTGTTTTTGAAATTCCTTTTTATAGTGGGTTTGAGCTGATTCTCGCTGCCATGTTTATGCCAGTCTAGACACACTTGATTCCCTTACGGAGACATATCAATACATAGGTTTTAAGATTCTTACTAGTCAGATATTTTCCTCTGCGGGAAATATGGGGTTTTGAGTCCCTTTCGCTGAGGACGGTGTAGGTCTTGTCTATTCCATAGTTGGTTTTTGGAACGGTACCTGTGCTTATATCAAACTCTGGTTTTATGCATCACCCCACCTCTCCTTCCCCCTTAAGCAGGTATAAGAGTGTTTTCTAAATGTGAGACACTGTTCTCTTTCCTAACTCAGTTCAAGTGTAGCCATGTTTACAGGATCTTCATAAGTGATATCTTATGATAAGTTTCTTTTTCTGTGTGACTTATTTCACTTAGAATCATCGTACCTGAATCCACCCATTTTGCTGCTACTGGTCTTATGACATTGATTTCATGGCTGAGGGATATTCCATCGTACGTAAGTACCACAATTTTTTGAACCATGTTTATATTTTCTGGGATACTTAAGGTGTATCCAAGTTGAGGTCCTTGTATGCAGTGCAGCCCTAAATTTTGGGGTGGCTCTGTCTTATTGATTTTCAGTTTTCCCAAGGTATATTCCCTAGACTGGTAGTGCCCTTGGCTCTGTAGCTCTGTTCTTTACTTGTTTTAGGGAACAGAATGCACTCCTCCAGAGAGGCAGTTGGCAATTTACATCCCGCCCATCAGCATAACAAGGCTCCCTGTTCTCCAGGGCCTGTCTTGCCTTTCTTGTTCTTACACATTTTGTGGATGTCCCTTTTGACCGGTGGGAAGTGATACTTCTTTGTAGTGCAGATTTGCATTGCCCACTTGCTTGCTTGGCCAAAAAGTGCGTATGCGTTTTCTCCTGAATATATTGAGGAGAAAACGCATACGCCCTTTTTGGCCAAGTGCATCATTGTCGAAGTTGTGCCCCTCTTCCTGTGCTTTAAAGGCGATTCCAACGTACCTCTTGAAATCTGTTTCCTGCTATTCTGCCTCGCTTTCAAGTCCGCCTCGTTGCCTTCCCTCAACAGATTTTTGGACGATAGTTGTCCTTTATTACTCGGCCAGTTTGTGAATGGCTGTGCCCCTGAGCTCCATTTTTCAACTCGTTTTTGGTGAGCTGACCGCAAGTCCAAAATTTTGGTTCAGGACCTATACTGGTTCCCGGTGGGTGGCTGAGAATTTGGTTAATTCTTCTTCCTGCCGGGAAATTACAGTGATATGTGCCCGTCCAAATGCCTAACAGCTACTCTCTCATTGGTTCTCCCTCTTCCCTTTCATCCTCTGCCAAATTGGCAACCTGTGCGAACCAAGAGGTTAAAGGGGCTGTCTCTCCAAGTTGGGAGGTTGATAGTAAAGCAGACGGAAAGTCAAACCGGAGCACCAGGAGAGGGACTATTCGTTGAGTTTTTGAAACCTTTCGTATTCACAGTGTGTCCGTTCTCTAGGTTTCCCGCACATGTTATAGCTGTAGTAATATTCCCTTCAACCTGGAGAGTTCGGACCCATGGAATGGGTGCCATGCATTATTGCTTTAAAGGGTCTGCATTTGCTCACCCAATCTCACCAATCGTCTCAGTCCCAAGTGTCCCTCCTTATGCCACATCCAGCTGTCGTTGTAGATAGGGTCATTCCAGCTTTCATCAGAGACCCTGAAGAAATTGTAAAGAATTTCCCAGTTTTTTTGTTTTGTTTTTGAAATTCCTTTTTATAGTGGGTTTGAGCTGATTCTCGCTGCCATGTTTATGCCAGTCTAGACACACTTGATTCCCTTACGGAGACATATCAATACATAGGTTTTAAGATTCTTACTAGTCAGATATTTTCCTCTGCGGGAAATATGGGGTTTTGAGTCCCTTTCACTGAGGAAGGTGTAGGTCTTGTCTATTCCATAGTTGGTTTTTGGAACGGTACCTGTGCTTATATCAAACTCTGGTTTTATGCATCACCCCACCTCTCCTTCCCCCTTAAGCAGGTATAAGAGTGTTTTCTAAATGTGAGACACTGTTCTCTTTCCTAACTCAGTTCAAGTGTAGCCATGTTTACAGGATCTTCATAAGTGATATCTTATGATAAGTTTCTTTTTCTGTGTGACTTATTTCACTTAGAATCATCGTACCTGTATCCACCCATTTTGCTGCTACTGGTCTTATGACATTGATTTCATGGCTGAGGGATATTCCATCGTACGTAAGTACCACAATTTTTTGAACCATGTTTATATTTTCTGGGATACTTAAGGTGTATCTAAGTTCAGGTCCTTGTATGCAGTGCAGCCCTAAATTTTGGGGTGGCTCTGTCTTATTGATTTTCAGTTTTCCCAAGGTATATTCCCTAGACCGGAAGTGCCCTTGGCTCTCTAGCTCTGTTCTTTACTTGTTTTAGGGAACACAGTGCACTCCTCCAGAGAGGCAGTTGGCAATTTACATCTCGCCCATCAGCATAACAAGGCTCCCTGTTCTCCAGGGCCTGTCTTGCCTTTCTTGTTCTTACACATTTTGTGGATGTCCCTTTTGACCGGTGGGAAGTGACACTTCTTTGTAGTGCAGATTTGCATTGCCCGCTTGCTTGCTTGGCCAAAAAGGGCGTATGCGTTTTCTCCTGAATATATTCAGGAGAAAACGCATACGCCCTTTTTGGCCAAGTGCGTCATTGTCGAAGTTGTGCCCCTCTTCCTGTGCTTTAAAGGCGATTCCAACGTACCTCTTGAAATCTGTTTCCTGCTATTCTGCCTCACTTTCAAGTCTGCCTCGTTGCCTTCCCTCAACAGATTTTTGGACGATAGTTGTCCTTTATTACTCGGCCAGTTTGTGAATTGCTGTGCCCCTGAGCCCCATTTTTAAAATCGTTTTTTGTGAGCTGACCGCAAGTCCAAAATTTTGGTTCAGGACCTATACGGGTTCCCGGTGGGTGGCTGAGAATTTGGTTAATTCTTCTTCCTGCCGGGAAATTACAGTGATATGTGCCCGTCCAAATGCCTAACAGCTACTCTCTCATTGGTTCTCCCTCTTCCCTTTCATCCTCTGCCAAATTGGCAACCTGTGCGAACCAAGAGGTTAAAGGGGCTGTCTCTCCAAGTTGGGAGGTTGATAGTAAAGCAGACGGAAAGTCAAATCGGAGCACCAGGAGAGGGACTATGCGTTGAGTTTTAGAAACCTTTCGTATTCACAGTGTGTCCGTTCTCTAGGTTTCCCGCACATGTTATAGCTGTAGTAATATTCCCTTCAACCTGGAGAGTTCGGACCCATGGAATGGGTGCCAGGCATTATTGCTTTAAAGGGTCTGCATTTGCTCACCCAATCTCACCAATCGTCTCAGTCCCAAGTGTCCCTCCTTATGCCACATCCAGCTGTCGTTGTAGATAGGGTCATTCCAGCTTTCATCAGAGACCCTGAAGGAATTGTAAAGAATTTCCCCGTTTTTTTGTTTTGTTTTTGAAATTCCTTTTTATAGTGGGTTTGAGCTGATTCTCGCTGCCATGTTTATGCCAGTCTAGACACACTTGATTCCCTTACGGAGACATATCAATACATAGGTTTTAAGATTCTTACTAGTCAGATATTTTCCTCTGCAGGAAATATGTGGTTTTGAGTCCCTTTCGCTGAGGACGGTGTAGGTCTTGTCTATTCCATAGTTGGTTTTTGGAACGGTACCTGTGCTTATATCAAACTCTGGTTTTATGCATCACCCCACCTCTCCTTCCCCCTTAAGCAGCTATAAGAGTGTTTTCTAAATGTGAGACACTGTTCTCTTTCCTAACTCAGTTCAAGTGTAGCCATGTTTACAGGATCTTCATAAGTGATATCTTATGATAAGTTTCTTTTTCTGTGTGACTTATTTCACTTAGAATCATCGTACCTGAATCCACCCATTTTGCTGCTACTGGTCTTATGACATTGATTTCATGGCTGAGGGATATTCCATCGTACGTAAGTACCACAATTTTTTGAACCATGTTTATACTTTCTGGGATACTTAAGGTGTATCCAAGTTGAGGTCCTTGTATGCAGTGCAGCCCTAAATTTTGGGGGGTCTCTGTCTTATTGATTTTCAGTTTTCCCGAGGTATATTCCCTAGACTGGTAGTGCCCTTGGCTCTGTAGCTCTGTTCTTTACTTGTTGTAGGGAACAGAATGCACTCCTCCAGAGAGGCAGTTGGCAATTTACATGCCGCCCATCAGCATAACAAGGCTCCCTGTTCTCCAGGGCCTGTCTTGCCTTTCTTGTTCTTACACATTTTGTGGATGTCCCTTTTGACCGGTGGGAAGTGATACTTCTTTGTAGTGCAGATTTTCATTGCCCGCTTGCTTGCTTGGCCAAAAAAGGGCGTATGCGTTTTCTCCTGAATATATTCAGGAGAAAACGCATACGCCCTTTTTGGCCAAGTGCATCATTGTGGAAGTTGTGCCCCTCTTCCTGTGCTTTAAAGGCGATTCCAACGTACCTCTTGAAATCTGTTTCCTGCTATTCTGCCTCGCTTTCAAGTCCGCCTCGTTGCCTTCCCTCAACAGATTTTTGGACGATAGTTGTCCTTTATTACTCGGCCAGTTTGTGAATTGCTGTGCCCCTGAGCTCCATTTTTCAACTCGTTTTTGGTGAGCTGACCGCAAGTCCAAAATTTTGGTTCAGGACCTATACTGGTTCCCGGTGGGTGGCTGAGACTTTGGTTAATTCTTCTTCCTGCCGGGAAATTACAGTGATATGTGCCCGTCCAAATGCCTAACAGCTACTCTCTCATTGGTTCTCCCTCTTCCCTTTCATCCTCTGCCAAATTGGAAACCTGTGCGAACCAGGAGGTTAAAGGGGCTGTCTCTCCAAGTTGGGAAGTTGATAGAAAAGCAGATGGAAAGTCAAACCGGAACACCAGGATAGGGACTATTCGTTGAGTTTTAGAAACCTTTCGTATTCACAGTGTGTCCGTTCTCTAGGTTTCCCGCACATGTTATAGCTGTAGTAATATTCCCTTCAACCTGGAGAGTTGGGACTCATGGAATGGGTGCCAAGCATTTGTGATTTAAAGGGGCTGCATTTGCTCACCCAATCTCACCAATTGTCTCAGTCCCAAGTGTCCCTCCTTATGACACATCCAGCTATCGTTGTAGATAGGGTCATTCCAGGTTTCATCAGAGACCCTGAAGGAATTGTAAAGAATTTCCCAATTTTTTTGTTTTGTTTTTGAAATTGCTTTTTATAGTGGGTTTGAGCTGATTCTCGCTGCCATGTTTATGCCAGTCTAGACACACTTGATTCCCTTACGGAGACATATCAATACATAGGTTTTAAGATTCTTCCTAGTCAGATATATTCCTCTGCGGGAAATATGGTGTTTTGAGTCCCTTTCACTGTGTAAGGTGTAGGTCTTGTCTATACCATAGTTTGTTTTTGGAACGGTACGTGTGCTTATATCAAACTCTGGTTTTATGCATCACCCCACCTCCCCTTAACCCTTAAGCAGGCATAAGAGTTTTTTCTAAATGTGAGACACTGTTCTCTTTCCTAACTCAGTTCAAGTGTAGCCATGTTTACAGGATCTTCATAAGTGATATCTTATGATAAGTTTCTTTTTCTCTGTGACTTATTTCACTTAGAATCATCGTACCTGAATCCACCCATGTTGCTGCTACTGGTCTTATGACATTGATTTCATGGCTGAGGGATATTCCATCGTACGTAAGTACCACAATTTTTTGAACCATTTTTATATTTCCTGGGATATTTAAGGTGTACCCAAGTTGAGGTCCTTGTAAGCAGTGCAGCCCTAAATTTTGGGGTGTCTCTGTCTCATTGATTTTCAGTTTTCCCAAGGTATATTCCCTAGACTGGAAGTGCCCTTGGCTCAGTAGCTCTGTTCTTTACTTGTTTTAGGGAACACAAAGTACTCTTCCAGAGAGGCAGTTGTCAATTTACATGCCGCCCATCAGCATAACAAGGCTCCCTGTTCTCCAGGGCCTGTCTTGCCTTTCTGGTTTTTACACATTTTGTGGATGTCCCTTTTGACCGGTGGGAAGTGATACTTCTTTGTAGTGCAGATTTGCATTGCCCGCTTGCTTGCTTGGCCAAAAAGGGCGTATGCGTTTTCTCCTGAATATATTTGCCCTTTTTGGCCAAATGCATCATTGTCGAAGTTGTGCCCCTCTTCCTGTGCTTTAAAGGCGATTCCAACGTACCTCTTGAAATCTGTTTCCTGCTATTCTGCCTCGCTTTCAAGTCCGCCTCGTTGCCTTCCCTCAACAGATTTTTGGATGATACTTGTCCTTTATTACTTGGCCAGTTTGTTAATTGCTGTGCCCCTGAGCTCCATTTTTCAACTCGTTTTTTGTGAGCTGACCGCAAGTCCAAAATTTTGGTTCAGGACCTATGCTGGTTCCCGGTGGGTGGCTGAGACTT